>NC_134406.1:8339720-8626360 GCF_038048845.1 Mixophyes fleayi
CCAACCGGTCTGTCTGCGGCCCGACAACGCCACAGCAGTGTTGTACGTCAACAGACCAAGGCACCAGGAGTGTAAGAGCAGTGGAGGTGACGACTCATATTTTCACCTGGGCCGAAAACCATGTCCCCGCCATTTCCACAGTCTTTATTCCAGGCATCCAGAACTAGCAAGCAGACTATCTAAGCCGTCATGCAATTCTGCCAGGGGAATGGTCTCTTTATCTCTTTATATTTTAAGTTTTTCAGTCTCTGGTCGTCCGATGGAGGACCCCGGACCGAGACCTAATGGCGTCTACTCACAACAGAAAGATCCTACAGTTTGGCTCGAGGGCAAGAGATCCCTTGGCAGTGGCAGTAGATGTAATATCAGTGCCCTGGGACTTCAGGTTAGGATACCTATTCCCTCTGATTTCCATGATTCCCCGCATCCTTCGGAGAGTCAAGCAGGGCGGACTGCCAGTCATACTGGTGGCTCCCGCTTGGCCACAGAGAGTTTGGTATCCAGAAATCCTGTTGATGCCGTTAGGAAATAGTGGTTCTGGTCTTCACGGATGATCCACAGGTGTGTGGAACAGGATCTATGGAATTTTTGGCTGTGGTCAGAGCTCTCTGAATCTATGTCCATCGGACATCAAAGATTTGTCGCACAGATTCTCTGTTTATTTTGACTTCTCAAAATGTGGTTGGCCGGCCTCCAAGCAATCTATTGCTAGATGGCTTACGTCGACTATGAAGCAGACTTATATCAATGCTAAGCTACCTGTGCCAGATCATATTGTTGCCCGTTCTACCTGTTCTGTGGGGACGTCTTGGGCTGGGTGAAATGGGGCCTCAGCGGACCAGTTATGCAGCGCAGCCACCTGGTCCTCAGTCCATACCTTTACTAAATTTTACCAAGTCAATGTCCTTGCATCCACAGGCGCCAGTTATGGCCGTAGTGCTCTACGTGTTGGGTTGTCGGGGCTGCTTTAGAAAGTCCCCATGGTAGCAGTGTCCCCCAGATGGGATGAAAGAGAAAAGTGGATTTTTATACTCACGATAAATCTGTGTCTCTGATTCCATCTGGGGAACACTGTGTTCCCTCCCTTCTGCTGTTCGGTCTTTGGTTGGTTGACTCCCCTTCCTTGGGGATTTATACTTAAACTGAAGTCTACTGGGGGGGGGGGGGGCGCGGCGCGCATACATTAACAGAGTTAACTAGTTAAGTGCCAAACTCCTCCTCCCCTCACACAACCCCATGGTAGCAGTGTCCCCCAGATGGGATGAAAGAGAAACGGATTTATCGTGAGTATAAAAATCCTCTTTTTGCTTAAGAACACAGCCATTCTTTAGAATGGTACCAAAACAGTCTCTTCTCCCAACCATCCAATAACAGTTTGGTGAGGAACAATGCCTTTTCCAGCATGATGGAGCATCTTGCCATAAATTTAATGTAATTGTCAATAAAAGCCGTTGACACTCATGAAATGCTTGTAATGTTACGTCAGTATCCCATAGCAACATCTGACAAAAAGGTCTAAAAACACTGAAGCAGCAAACTGTGTGAAAACCAATACTGGTATCATTCTCACAACTCTTGCCCATGATTATGTGTTCTGAGACTTGGGTAGAATTCTGTTTTCTTCTACAAAAGGAAATTAAAACATCAAATGAAACAGTCTATCCCCATTATTTTGCTGTAATATTGAAGCCCTAAAAATATCACCTTATGTTAATATCCTGATAATTACGGCCAACAGTGGCCGAATCCTCTGACTAAAGCGGTGATGGGCACCCTGATACAGATCAGGAGCCGTCGGGTGTGGCCCCTCTCACTTTCAAAATGGCCGCACATTACCCTCAATCTCAGTATTAAGATAAAACAATATATTTTATCAGGGAAAGAGACGCCTATCTGTAATAACATATCAGTAGGCATTCTAAACAAGTGTTACACGCTATAACAAATCTATCTGACGCCACAGGGGACGGCTCGGAGGGGCCGCAGGGCAGCCTGTTGCCCATCTCTGACCTAGATTATCTAATTGTTAATCCGAGGCAATATCTCTGGTCAGACGGTGCTGGTACAGGTCAGTGTAACATGAATCATCACCATTTATTTATATAGCGCCACTGATTCCGCAGCGCTGTACAGAGAACTCATTCACATCAGTCCCTGCCCTCATTGGAGCTTACAGTCTAAATTCCCTAACATACACAGAGCAAGAGAGAGACTAGGGTCAATTTTTTGATTGCAGCCAATTAACCTACCAGTGTTTTTGGAGTGTGGGAGGAAACCAGAGCCCCCGGAGGATACCCACGCAAACACGGGGAGAACATACAAAAAACGGTTTGCCTTGAAGATTGAACGTTTACTCAAATACAGTCTATATTGCTGTAACATTGTATAGCTGTAGGACTATGAAAACCAGAACGTGGGAATGATTCAGATGTTGTGCTTCTAATAGTGACCAATGCTGCCACCTTCTGGCCTGTAGACTGTACTACCTCTTATACTGGAGTGTTATTATTACTTTTCTCAGTTTGTACAGCACTAGCATATTACACAGTGCCTGTCAGCCAGGGGGACTGAGACTTGTAGTTCCACAATAGCTGGAGAACACAGGCTCCCAACCCCGATTTATATCCAAACATATATTTTATTATGTGTCCTCTGTACAAATACAGAAAATAACCTTACACCTACGGAGCATATGTGAGTAAAAACTGAAGGAACACTCACAGAACGCAGCAAAGACGGGACAAGGAGACGAGGTAGACGGACAGTAGATGGACGTGAGACACTAGGTAGAGAGGATTCTGCCTGCGACAGCTTATACACAGGATAATTGTGCTATAAATTGGCTCCAAATAACAACATAACACCTGCTGCCATCAACATATCAGTGACCAATATAAATCTAACAAAATATACTTAACAAAGTGTTCCCATGTATAACCTAAAAAGATCTGCAATAAATCGATCCCCTATACACAGTATTCCTTATCAACACTTGTTGGAAATTAAACAATACTAATAGCTGTGAAAATTGCATTGTTACTCTTCCTAATGACATATGGCTGTCAAGTAATGGGTAACCAATCACGGAAGAGAATCGAGCAAACTCCGGACAAACCTGACCCCATAACAGACTTTATTCATTCACAAAAATAAGTCAACAGGAAGGGAGGGGGGTGTGTCCGTGTCCATTATTCAGGAGATTGAAGAGCCAACTTTAGTAGCCAAAATTGGAAGTAATTGTTTTCTGTGTAAGTTTGAGTCTCAATCATCGATTGCTGGAATTGTTGCCCACTTTGTCTCACCGCACTCCTTCAGTTTATTGTTTTTTGAGGGCGTTTTTCCGCCGCTCTCTTAATGTCCCACAAAAGCATTGGGGTTGAGGTATGAATCTTGATTTGGTCATTTGAAAATCTTAACTTTTGTTTATAAGGCACAGTCCATTCTAGATTTACTGCTGTGTTTAGGATCGTTACGTTTTGCATAATTTAATGTCGACTACTTAATAAGGTGTTTGGCCACCACATGTGGGCAGTATGGCGTGTATGCTCAGTGTACGACCACTGCAGGGGCAGCAGAATCTTCCACAAGAACGTCACTCAACCGATGCCTGGTGGAAAACGCTGTCGAATATCCCACAAGTTTGGGTCCAGATCTGGTGTCGGAAAGGGTCATGACGTGCGGATAACATCTGTTATGATCACAAACTCATTGGACGTCCCCTGGGGTTTGGGGTGTTGTCATCTAGTAGAAAAATGGGTTGAAGATGATCGCTCTGTACCATTAAGTAGCGAATAGCATCGACATTGCCTTCATAGTAATGGATGTACCCAAACTTTGCCAGGAAAATGCCCAACACCAGAATCCTTCACAGTTAGAATCCAGCATTCCGGTGAACAATAATTCATCTTTATTTATTCATTCTTTATTTCTCATATCCTTTTGTAAATGAAGAAATAAAAACTTGGGAGGAAAAAAATTCTTAGTAAGACCGATGATGAACCTAATAACTTGTAGGTTCTCTACCACTAGGGGGCGACATTATTGAAGCTATACACGTTTTACACCTAGAAGAGTTTAAAAAAAAAAATTCGGCTATTTGACAAATTTATAGCAAGTGGCTTAAGATCCTTCTACCTCAACTGATTAAGTACCTGGCCAGAGGCAATACCACTAAAATCAGAGGTTTGAGCCATCATATCACGAACTCCAAGACCCAGGCCCCAGGGAACACTGGTCATGGATGTCTGGGTTATTGGAGCAGATGGTACTGGGTCCTACCACCAATTCAGCAAAAATTGAAAATGAATGATTTCCCCTCTTCTTCCTTATTAACAATGGAAAAAGGCAAATGCCCCTTATCACCATATAGAGCCCTTTGCTACATATAATTGTGCCAACCCAAGTGTTTTAATCCTGTGGTCTACCTACCTGCCCCACCTGATGGTGGGGGGGTCCTACCTCTTGGCAAATGCCTAACTTTAAAATTGCTCCAAATCTGTTCCACTGAATCTCCCCATACATTTTGGTGGCCTTCAAAAGTCAGAGCCGCCTTCTAGCCCCCCATCCTCCATGTAGGGGCAGCGCTAACAAAGGATTGCAAATTTAATTTTTATTTCTAATTATAATCCACTAATAACCAAAGCTCTCTGACCTCATAAGGGTGGAGATAGATGAAGAAAAAAATTGTCTTGGACAGGGAGGGTATTAAAATTAAACCATTGCCTAACATTTGTATTTCATGTAGCCCTTGCTATTTATATTCATTATAAAGATTCGTAGATTTGCAGAGAGGAGTGAGCAGATCACATTTCAGGCTGAGGTTGAATCACTCAGGATAAATAGGATACTAGCTTGTAAACAAATGAGGCCAATAGTGGGTCACTATTGAGGAGTTTGCTTTTACCCGATGGATACAATTGTTGGCAAACATTTCTCGTCCCACGATAACATCCTGGGAGAACAGTAAAAACTTCTGGTTTCCTCCTTCTGGGGCTTTGTTCCCAAGCTGTTAAACTGTCTCTCGATCAGCCAGCTGATGGTGTTGTCGGGGATTCACCCATTATCTGAACTTCTAGTGGTGCCAGAGATCTTAGTTTCCAAAAGGCAGCACTTAGTAACAAATCAGAGTGTGGGAAACTTGGGCTCCACTTGAGATAGACGCAGTCTCTATGCTGCACCATAAACCTATTTCTACATTACAGGTCTCACTGAAACTCTGTTAAAGCCGGAGGGTGGGGTAACTTATAACAATAGTGACACCACCAACTGTGAAGAGGCCAACATGACACCAGAGGTGTAATCCATGACAGACTGATAACACTGACAAGTTGAAAATGACAGTGAAACACACACACTCCAATGAAGGAACATCCCGGCAGGCTGCAATGACATCAGTTTCAAGTTCCCCACTGTCATTCTGGCTGTTAAGGTGGTAATTTAAAGAACTGCTGGCTGTACAATGTTGTAGGCTTTGCAAAGAGCAGTGTACAGCTGGAACCTCCTTAAATTAGCAGTGAATGCCCGTGGGGAACTTGAAACTGACATCATTGTAGTCTGCCGGGATGTTCCTTCATCAGGGCAGTTTCACCCTGTCAGTGTTATCAGCCTATAATGGATCACATCTTCGGTGTAATCATGTCGGCCTCTTCAGTCGGTGTTGTCTATCATAATACTGCACCATTCCTGAGTAAACATGAGACGGACGGTAGACAGGATGGGGAAGGGAAGCTTAGTTGCTAGAATAAACTATTTTATATGGGGTCCAGACTCCCAATTCCCTTAGGGTAAGTGGGTATAATTTGAGCCACACACAACACATGACTTGTGCACAACTTCAGGGCATTAACACCCAGAGAAACCACTTAATGAAACTGCAGCCAGAATATTATATTGTACCATTCACTGTCATCACTGAGGATATTACTATTAAGAGGCAGGAGCCAGGATAATCAGTGGCTCTCCGAGTGTTGTGAAACTACAATTCCCAGGATATCCTGACAGCTGTCTGGCAAAGCATGCTGGGGCTTGTAGTTTAACATCTGGAGAGCAACATGTGGTGTAGGAGAGATCTAGGCTGTTTAGCACATTGATACCCAATAATGCAGTACTGGCCAATCTGTGGCTCTCCAGGTCCCACCATGCCCTGCCAGCTATCACCTGAATATGTACTGAGAAAGCATGCTGGGACTTGTAGTTTAACACCTGGAGAGCTACAGGTAGTGCAGAACAACAAGTAGTGATATGTTTAACTCACTGACCGATATAGGAACTAAGTAATATCCTCCTACAAGACTATTTTGGGGAGATATATATAAAATAGTTCAAATGTAAAAGATTCTGAGCGTCTAGCGCTTCACTATGGCTTGCAGCCTCTCGTATGTAAATGGAATACTACCACAAATTCCACATAGATATAACAGACAAATATAATGTATTACATACATGAAGCGCTTCCTTATTTGGCACTTGATATTATTCCACACAACACGAATGGCATTCAGCTGTAGAAATCTCTATATGAAAGAAATTAACCTCAGTGTATAACATGTGGGGAATTAGTAAGGGATAAATGTGCAGTAATCTAAGGATCCACCATCCAGACACCGTGTTGACCCCGTAGTATCTCCCCCCAAGGGTTTGAACTTACAAGATGTAACTCCAATATACGCAAAAACAGTGTATTCATAGGATGGCTTCCTTATCCCACCGAATTCTATATTATTCCGTCGATACCACTTCCGCTTCTCTCATCACCCAATGTAGATGTATATGGAGGAGAAAAACAATCTAGTGTTTTACCCTTTATTTAAAACAGTACCAACAATAAAATAGAGGCACTGTACCGGAAGACAGATGTCAGAACAGCGTGTCAGAACAGCATACAATCATCAACGAGAGCCCCTCTCACGGACTTAACAAGTCGCGCTGCTATTAATCTCCCCGATACATCCTCTGCTAAAACCAACGCGTTTCAACTTCACTGAAGTCTTTATCAAGGTATGATATCCGGTTCCATTGGGTTCCTTTTATATTACCCCGTCTGATGTTAAATCCCCGTCCTCTTTCTCCAAACGAGGCTTGGTCAGAGGCTTTATCCGGAAGTCCTCAGTTCATATCGAGGTTTGAAACAATTTAAAAAAAACGATCAAATACTTTCTACTACAATGTTAAAAAACCTTGGAACTTGATGACATAAATAGATCTTCCTATTGAGCATAGGGTATATAAATACATCTTACATATGTATGTTATAACATATAGTACGCTAAAAAAGAAAATAAAAAAATTTTGGTTTACAACCATCATCGCATATTGTTACAATTAGATACATACATATTGAAAACATGTATAATACAAACATAGAACTGTCTAAACGACACAAATCATCATAATCTTTGTCAGTTGATCCCTCGATGAACGGGAATAGCTCCATATATGTGAGAAGAAAAAACAGCACAATGGCTTGTTTTATCTGATATTTCTAGATTAGATGGCCATTCTGTGTAGTAGAAAGTATTTGATCGTTTTTTTAAATTGTTTCAAACCTCGATATGAACTGAGGACTTCCAGATAAAGCCTCTGACCAAGCCTCGTTTGGAGAAAGAGGACGGGGATTTAACATCAGACGGGGTAATATAAAAGGAACCCAATGGAACCGGATATCATACCTTGATAAAGACTTCAGTGAAGTTGAAACGTGTTGGTTTTAGCAGAGGACGTATCGGGGAGATTAATAGCAGTGCGACTTGTTAAGTCCGTGAGAGGGGCTTCCGTTGATGATTGTATGCTGTTCTGACACGCTGTTCTGACATCTGTCTTCCGGTACAGTTCCTCTATTTTATTGTTGGTACTGTTTTAAATAAAGGGTAAAACACTAGATTGTTTTTCTCCTCCATATATATATTTACATTGGGTGATGAGAGAAGCGGAAGTGGTATCGACGGAATAATATAGAATTCGGTGGGATAAGGAAGCCATCCTATGAATACACTGTTTTTGCGCATATTGGAGTTACATCTTGTAAGTTCAAACCCTTGGGGGGAGATACTACAGGGTCAACATGGTGTCTGGATGGTGGATCCTTAGATTACTGCACATCTATCCCATATTAATTCCCACATGTTATACACTGTAATACACTATGCGAGGTTAATTTCTTTCATATAGAGATTTCTACAGCTGAATGCCATTCATGTTGTGTGGAATATTATCAAGTGCCAAATAAGGAAGCGCTTCATGTATGTAATACATTGTATATAAAATAGTGTTGAGTCCCATGAAATGTAGTCGCTGATATTAGTAACTAGTGGACCTTACAACGCATATTGGTTAGTGACCACGTGAGCTACCACCTGGCAGAAGATAAACCTTCCCCTCTTCACCCGGCAAATCCAGACTTCTTCACACAAGTCCTTATATGACTACACTAATGTTAGACAACGTTCAGGGTTTGTTCACACTTTGTAGCCCGAGTCCACATGGAAGGTGCAGGTGACATATCCAAAAACAAACTAGTAGGTTAATTGGCTGCTATTAAATTTACCTTATTCTCTCGGTCTGTATGTTAGGGGGAATTTAGACTGTAAGCCCCAATGGGGCAGGAATGGATGAGAGTTCTCTGTACAGCGCTGCGGAATCAGTGGCGCTATATAAATAAATGATGATGACATAGGGACCAATCCCTAAATCAAATGCATGTAAATGACTTAAGGCTCCCTGGCTCTCGGTTGGACCGGACCTCCTGGCAATAGTGAAAATCAGACATCTGAGCACACAATCCTTAAGGACACTAGACTAACGCTTTCATTACACTACTGTAAGCACATGAAACTAATGTTTAGTTTATTGGACCCGATTTGTTAAATAAATCCTATAAAACGTTTCAGAGCAGCAGTGGTAGATCCCATCTCTGCTCACATGCAGGGTTGTAGAGATAGAGAAAATATATAAATATATATCGCCCTCGTATGTTTGTAGCGCTATGACGACATTACTCTGTACACAACACTGCACACAACAGACGGAGCTGAGAATATTCTCTTTATTACAAGTCCTCTTACAAAAAGATTTAGTCGAAGAGCCCGAATCCCATGTCGTCGTCTGATTCTTCAGATTCTTCTTTCTTCTCTTCCTCCTTTTTCTTCTCTTCAGCTGCAAAACACAAAATGCACCATTACCCCGACTGGAGGGCTCCCTCCCCACACCCATGTCCTGTGGTCCTGAATCTGAGCCACAGCGCGCAGTACACCGAAACAACCCCCCCTCCCCCCCAGACTAGAATATTGGTTACCTGGGGCGGCACTGCCAGCTGCAGCTGCAACAGGGGCAGATCCAGCGGCAGGGGCTCCACCACCGGCTCCGACGTTGGAGATCAAGCTGCCGATGCTGATGTTGTTGAGTGCCTGCGGAGAACAGGAAACTGGTCAGAATCGTAGCGCACCGGGTGAGCGATACATGTATAACGCTGCATCCAGCGTCTCATAACAGTGTTTCAGTACAGAAAGGGGGTCTCAGGGACCACCATAGTTACAGTAAGAGGGTAACAAGGCAATCTGTGTAATTATTTCCCACAGTAGATTTGACTAAAACCCAATCTGCCCATTAACTCATTTAATGTCCATCAGTGTACGTTTATATAGATCTCGCACAATAGACAAGTTTCCCCCATGCATGCTCTATACTTGTAGACTTACACAGACCCATCACCCCGTGTAACGGATCTTCACGTTACCTTTCCATTTTTCCTACAGACCAGTTTAGGTGTCAGTCCCCCACCCCCCCACTCAGTACACGGATTAAACCATCCTAATCCTGCTGCGTTGTTCGTTTTAAAGGAAGGAGAAAGTTACCTTTGCAAACAGACTGGGCCAGAAAGGCTCAATGCTCACTCCCGCTGCTTTGATGAGAGCGATGATCTTGTCTTCCTGGAGGGACAGGGGGGAAAAAAAAAAGGTCACTTGTGAAAATTTTAAGATTAGACATAACTTGAGGACAATATTACTGACCGTAATCCCAGGTAACATTAGACCTTGGATAGGTTTAGAAATTACCACTTTAACAGGAAAAGCTTCCAGGTAAAATCATTAATACTGTAAATTAAATGCATCTTTGTTACTGACGTGAACCAAACTGGGACAATTATTGTACACATCCCTCAATCCATGACAAACAGCATTTTCACCCGTCTCCAAATACTCATAAGATATTGATCATGACTTATTTTGGGCCCAAAAGTCAGCTTTCTACCAGCGCAGTCCAGTCAACAAGTGGGTAACAGGAGCAGCGATGACCACAGCGGATGAGTTACCCCATTCCACTAACTGCTGGTCACCACCAGCTCCACAATGTTTTATTTCTAATTTCTGCTTGTTACAACATGAGAACGTAGCAGCCAATACTTAACAACGTCACATAGAAGTGACACAATACAGCAGAGCTCAGTGAATGCGACCAGCAAGTCTAAAATACTAGATAATCCATGTAGCACATCCAGTAACATTTGCAGCCACGTGCAAGTCACATATTGGTTGTAATACAATAGTTATATAAGGTGCATCACAGCACAATATCCCCAGGTCACATGGTCCCAGAAACAGCCATTACATTTATCTGTGTGAATGAGTCATGAGCTTTCATCTCCTTTTCCATGTAGTACAATACAACCTACTGAACCGGTAGCACATTAATGCACAGCCCCCTATGTTAGACACAGCAAACAAATATTAGAACATGTGATAGGAAATAGCTATTCATCATTTCTAATGCACTTCGCACTGGGCTATGTACATATTGGTCCAAATTTTGCAATTTATTAATCAAAAGTGCATTAAAAAGCATATGACTAAAAACCCTTGTACCAAATAAACCCTTATTTGTGTTTAATGTACATTTAACCTGGATTGCTGTGTTATTAAGACTGCTTGTTCCATTACAGTGCTTCCAACCTACGCCACAATTTAAGACATAAAACTATAACAGCCACCATGTTATATGGCTCCAGCACCATGGAGATTCCCAGGCCTACTGGTCTATAAACACTAAGCACACCCCACAGTTACCTGTTGTATCTCAGAACTATATATTGTAAATAACCCGAATATAACCTCAATCTGGAGGAACTCTGACATATAATCATCACATTATTACCCAGACAGCTACATTTAGGCTCTAAGACAAGAACTGCAGGGGAACTACAAGTGCCATCATGCCCTGCCAGCCACCCTGCTGGAACACTATAAGCTCTAGATGGCAGAGCATGCTGGGAGTTGTAGTTTTGTTTTGTTACTGATAAGGGACATAGTGAGATCCGGCCATGTGGAGTGTAATAAGCCCCCACCACATTCCCCCCACACAGTACAGGGGGGTCCTGGGCCCCACAGTTGTTATTTACCCCACAGAACACAAGAACGCTGGGCTACATACGGGCACTCAGCCAAGTGACGTCACCGCAGCGCTCCCGCCGCCATCTTCCCCTCTCCCCCAGTGCCCGTCTCCTCACCGTGATCGTGATATCATCATCATGCAGGATGAGAGCGGAGTAAATACAGGCGAGCTCGGACACGGAGGCCATGGCTGAGTAGAAGGAGCGTTGTGTCGGGGGTGGATGGCTGAGCTGGAGGGTGCTAGTCGCCGGATGGAGATCAGGCCTTAGCTTCTCTGAAGAACCGAGCACCTCAAACTCACTGAGCGAAAGGGGCCGGTAGGGGGCGGAGCCGGTGCTTTTATACAGACTGCGCCTGTCACTCAACGGCCAAAGCCCTCCCGCCGTCTCTGCTTTTTTTTTTTTTCTTTAGAACTTTATTTAAAACCACACACACGCTGGTTTATGTGAGAGCGGGAGTGACACACTGCGTTCCGTAATCCGTACACCTTTTTTTTGTATGAACTTTATTGATACATTAAAATGTAATCACGTGCAAATCCTCTAGGCTTCATTTAAGAGAAAAGTAAATGTAATGAGCCCAGAGGGTGACACTGAACAGCAGGGATAGGAGCAGATAGGGGGGTGTATGTGTATTATAATGTAATAAGTCAACACTGCACATTGTACTGGCGCCCATAGTAAATACTGTATTTAGTTTCGTATTATATTTGGACTTCAAAAAACTTGTACACAAACATTTTAGTTTTTATTGCTTGCTGCAGTAGAAAACATTGATAATTTATAAATATGTAATACTGATATTAAATGCAGCCTCTATTAATTCCACATTGCAAAGTAAAACCGCTGCGATACTTCATTTTTGAGTTTCATTTTGATCATCTAAATAACCTTTTTGTCTTGATATTTACTTGTAGTTATTAATTTAATAATATTTTAGGGATGTAAATTTATGTAGGTTAACAAGTAATATTTTGAGATAATTATTCATTTACATTTTTACAGGTTGTGAATTATATAGGAACCAGCGACATCACTGAGGCGTTTCCAGACTAACATTCATGAGGTTAATAGATAAGGAAAGAAGCAGAAGATTGATGGGGTGCACTGGAGCTCTATAAACTGGTCTAATATTCCAATAGGTGAATGTATATTGTAATAAAACGTAACTTTTATTGATCACTAAAACAGCGAGATATCTAAAAAAAAAATATATATAAAAACAATTGTACAATGAACTAGCTGGATGCTCTCTAATATGATGATAATCGGGATTAGAATTTGTAGATCCTAATGTCTAGAAATAATCTGTGAGGAGTAAATACCTCCTCTATCTAGATCTAATCAGCAATCTCAAATCTTAGTCGCACTGTATCTGGATTGAATTGTTCTTAGTCTTGGCCAAAACTAAGCACAACCAGCGAAACGCGCGTCAGCATTCCGCTGGATGCCTCAGCCCCATTATACTTCAATAGGGGATACTTTGAATGATTGATTGCTCCAATATACCCAGAGTTAGTGGAGAGCTATCTAGGCAGTTAGCAAATCACACCCTATAATCTGCATTTGTCTCGTTAATATCGCCCTGTTGTCTTGAGAGCAACATCCCCATTTATTTATTTGGCAGGATTACCATCATGTGTATCAGCTAACCCATAGCTGTCAGGGAGCTATTTAGCTAGCCAGAAATATACTATGCTAACCAGCTAGGTTTCTATTATGGGACAGCAGCGGTTTACAGGAATACGTTATTATTTCTTAGTTCAATCCAGATACAGTGCGACTAAGATTTGAGATTACGGACTAGATCTAGATAGGAGGTATTTACTCCTCACAGATTATTTCTAGACATTAGGCTCTACAAATTCTAACCCCGATTATCATCATATCAGGCTAGTAGAGCATCCAGCTAGTTCATTGTACTATTATTTTTATATATATTTTTTAGATCTCTCGCTGTTTTAGTGATCAATAAAAGTTACGTTTTATTACAATATACATTCACCCATTGGAATATTAGACCAGTTTATAGAGCTCCAGTGCACCCCATCAATCTTCTGCTTCTTTCCTTATCTATTAATATGTATTTTATAGCAATGGGTTGCACCCCTTTTTGGCATTAAATGAGCGGTACTTATCCATACAGGGTTGGTGCTCTTCACTAGTGCGACAGGAACCAATCTGTCTTTTTCTTTTTGTTAACATTCATGCGGTACCAGATCCTACTGGGCTGATAGGCATTTTAAATGGTCCTCTCTGTCTTCCGTCTCATCTTCCGTCTCATATTCCGTCTTCCTCGTACGTCCCCCATCATGACTATTACTGAATTTTATGCTGTGCTGTTTATTCGCACCCACAGCCTTCATCTCCGTACCTGTAATTGTTCACACATCGCTGATCCATTACCTGACATTACCATCATGCAGAATTATTACGCTTCGCTGTTTTCAAGCTTCTCAGTTATTTTTGTCATGTACATCGTAACTATAATGATTGGCGTTGCGTAATCTGAGGCGCCCTATAAACGGTGATGATTGGCTGCATTCTCATGAAGAATGTACAAAATAACCTCCACATTTTCTAGGCATATTTACTTTCATTTTAATTTGTAGGTTGCTTCATACTTGGCTGTTTAAAATTGGGGGCATTGTAATTCAGGGGTTTTTAATATTAATATTTATGCATGTGGTGCCCATCTAGTGAGTGATAAGAACCAAAATAATATTATGCAACTATTGGCGCGGTTTTCTTTTAAAGCATACCCCTGATATGGTACCAGTTCTGTTCTGGGTGTTTGTTATTGTGTATGTATTAGTACCTGTCTCATACATTTTTTTTTTTTTTTTTTTTGTGTAATTCTTAGTATCCTTAATTTATATATGGACAATTACATAATGTTTTTTTTTGTCTTGTTCTGTGTTCAATTCTCATGTGTTCCTCCTATTCTGTGTATGGGGGCACCCAGGTGTGAATTCCTGGTCATAACACCTTAGTATTATGTCGAACATCAACGATATTCTGAACTATATGCTATTTGGTAGGACTATATTATATGCTGGATACTAGGCTACTTAATAGAGGGAAGAATTGGTGCTATATTATTTTATTACTAGACGCTCTCCGGTGCCCTGGCAGAAATCATTAAATTGTCTACACAGGGAATGTTTGCCAACACGGTACGCAAAATGTCACTGAAACTATGGTCCGACAATATTATTTTGAATTTACCACACAGCCGTCTACATTATACGGACCAGATTGCACAAACCAACTGTTACACAATTTCTTTGATTTGTTATCTACATCTCCTCCACTGATATGGGGGATGAGATTTGCAGCTTTAGTAAGATCATACCTGCATGTTTCACAGGGGTGGGGTATGTTTTAGTGTTTGCTATAAATCCTACAATGACAATTGCAAAAAAAAAAATAATGTATGGCGATTAGAATAATCCTGATAGGCAGGAAATCTAGACAAAAAAAAAAAAAAAGACATCCAACAAGCCATCTATATTTTCCGATGTAGAAAATCCCTGCACTTGCAAATAACGTCAGTCAAAATAGCAACAGTGACATATCCGGATTTAAAACGGCAATGCCAGGTCCTGCCGCCTCTATAATGTAGAACCATTTACCCTAATTGTAATTCTAACCGTTAGATTAGAGGCAGCAGATCCTGGCGTTGCCGCTTTAAATCTGGAAACATCACGCTCGCCATTTTAATTGGCGTCATTTGCAAGTGCCGGGATATTTTGCAATCAGAAAATATAGCAGGCGCGTCGGGGATGTTGTGTCTTTTATAGCAAGTCTAGATGTCCTGCCTACTGGGATTATTGTAATTGGTTTTCCTTTTTCGCAATCACAACTACCTCCATTTCACATAGTGCCTCAGAGTCTAGTGAGATACATTCACATAGTGAGATATGTTCACGAATCCACAAACGGACTCCATAGAAGTCTAATATTCCAAGTCTTATCTCTTGCCAAGTTTAATATGCAGAGTTTCATCTGTGGCATCTGTACTATGTAGAGATTTAGTTGGCAGAGTCAAATATGCAGAACCTTATCTGCGGTTATATTAAGAATTTGTTCACCTTTTTAAAAATTTTATTGCTGTCTACTTTAATTGTATTTTATAGTTTGATTAGACTAATTTATTCCACTTTACCGGACGGTGATACAGTGTGCATTTGGCTTTTCCTACCCATGGCTCACAACAATGGTTGTCTCCGATGTTTGGCTGTCAGTATATGTGTTCTGGCCTAACAACGTTTCACCCATAACCTGCGCTTTATCTACCTCTTGGGTACTATGCTTTGAGACGGCCTCTGTGTTTTCTATCCAAGCCATAAGGTAGTAACTGAGATGGTGACCTTCCATCCATTATAACTTTCCCCTTGTGCTCTGTATTGGATACAATTCTTAATATTCATATTTCCTAGACTTTAAGTCTATATTTATTGGAGAGAAATATCAACTATAGTGCCATTAATTCCACAGCCCATATAATAAGAGTAATCCTGATGTCTCATCATTGTTGATTTAAGCTATAAAGTTATACAATACTGTTTGATTTATTGTAAGAAAAAAAATCCAAACACATTATAAATAAATAGGTCGTCAGACATGAGACTGGTGCATTCCCTTAAGATTAAATCCAGTATGAGGAGTCTTATGTGGATAATTGGCTCCCTGGCTACTGTGTATCATTGAGCACCTTGTATCTTATTATTCCTAAACCAGATTGCATAGTGGGTAGAAATCATGATGTATGTTAACACAGCAAGTGGGATTTGCATGTGCTGGGCGTCCTACATGTCGAAACAATGGACAAGGCTGGGATAATACAGTCATGGACAACGTCACCAACCACTTTCTCTCCACAATTCTCTTTTCTCTTATTTCACTCTCTTTGATTCTGAATGTAATTCTGCCTTTTTAAAATCAAAGAATGAAATAGCCTTCACAAAATGGACTTAACATGTGAAACATGCGCCATGTTTGACTGTAGGAGAGTGAATAATTGGGAAACAGTTTTAAATAAAGACACCAGAAGATCTTAGAGAGTTTATTTTATTTATTTAACAATGTACTATTGAGGGGAAAGGGAGAAAGACAAAGTGACATCTTACAAAAAAACTTGATAAAATTTCATTCACATCAGTCTGTCAGGAGTTTACAGCATTTAGAGAAGTTAAACCACATTTAATCTAAAGCTTTTAGTATTTAGATACAGAGAGTAAGAAAAAAACAGGGCTGTCAGTGAAACAATTTTATTGCAAAAAAATAGTGCAAACTAGGTTGTCTACCAAGCATTCAAATACAAAATGACCCCTTATTTGCTTTAGGGAGCTTTTGCACATATGTTAAATTGAGTTCGTGAACATACAGTAAGACAATATAAACTCCACTTTAAAAATGAAATCAAAGCTTGTTTTCAGTAACTTTTGTTAATATCAATTAATATACAGTGTCACAAATAGGTAGAAAACATTTTGGGGTTTTTGGGAGAAGGAGAATATATTGTCTTTCCAAATACAGCATCCTGTCAGATTCTACATTCAGATGCCAAATCTGCAGAATCCTTGACTGACTTAAAATAAATAAAAGAAAAAAAAAAATAATGTACAGCTCAAAAGGCAGTGCGATAGGAATATAGGTAGACTAATGAGCACAGCTAAATATATACTACATATTTAGATATATAAACTAAAACAGTAAAAACAGTTTATAAAAAGACAGATCGCAAACTTTTACAAGGAAATAAAACTGATAAAAGGAATACTATGCAGCATTTTCAGGATTTATTTTGAGGTACCTACATTTCCATTTTGTTGCCCAAAGTATGATTGTTCTAAGTGAAAAAAACAAAACAAAACCAAAAAACACGAGTTGTGTTTCTCCAAGTATAGGGCATACATTGAGAAAGTGCAATGATGCGGATAAGTTAGGATATGCAGCATTTTAACGCATGATTAACTTTTTGTAAAAATATAGCTTACGTGGAGCAAATGGTGCAGTCTCTGAACATTTGGAGAGCACCCTTAATGTGTTCGCTTTAAACGCTTCACAATGCCTTTAATATTTCAATTTCATTTAAAAAGGAATGTTGCTCTATTGTTTGTTGATTACAAACCACATCTAACGATTATGTAGATTCAGGTAAAGGCAAGTTACATAAATGGTTTCAAGTGAAGTCTTGAGGAAGACTTAAAATTATAATTTTGCTTGCCCATCACAAACTAAAAGTATTTTGTTTAGGTACTGATTGAAACTGATTTTTCAGACAGTGGGCTTTGATTTTAGGCATCTACAAAACACTTCATAAAAAGACTTTTGTGATGCAAATACAAAGCATTTGCAGCAATGTACAACATATAAAAGGTTTGACAAAAGGCACAATGGGGTAACAATATCTCATATGCCATATATTAAAAAACAAAAATCAAACTGCTATAGTTTGGTAGAAAACATCTGGTGGTTATACTGTATGGCAAAGTCTATGAGGTTACTAAGGAAGCAAGGTGTGTGTTGTTCTAACAAGTCTGCCATTTGGTCAGCGCCAGTCTGTCGCTGTAGGTATAACCACAAAGGGATTTTAAATCGCACTCAACTTGTTTGCTGCTGCTGGGGTTGCAATGTTCTGAAGCTCCTTCCTGCTCAACCCCACTATGTATAAGCAGAGATGTCAACTGAGGTAGTCTGGATATGGAACAAGTTGGTGGGGGAAAGGAGGGCACTGTGCAGCAGGTAGGAAAAGAACGTGTTCCTAGAGATGCCCAGTTATGGCACAGTTGCAACACTTGGGCGCCCATAAGACCACAATGCAGACCCCCCCTATACATATCGCTAGAATAACTGGTTCCAATGCCCTGCTCAGAGTACTGAATCTGTTTCCCTTTCACACTTCTCAGAATAAATACTGCAATATCTTGCATTCAAGTGAAGGCAGACCCTACGGAAGACTTCTTTGGCTTTAGAGTATTTGTATATCAGAAAAATGCCAAGACAAGCAAGATTTTGAATATTAAACAGATTTTTTTTTTTTAAACTGGAAGACTATGATGGATTTCAGGCAATGCTCAGATGAGTATGGGTATTTCACATTGGTCCCCAACAGTAGAGATGACTTAATCATTTGGGTTGGACTGTGCACAAGATCTCCCATGGGCACAATAAGCTGCTTCAGGGCAGAGATCACAACCACAAACGGTAATCATGAAAAATAAAGTAACATTACACTTTTTGACTCTGTGTACATTGGAAACCTCTGAATATCTATAAATTCAGAATGTTTACAGCGGGCAGGAATCCCAAACGATTACCGATCACTGCTTTTCATTTCCTGGCTATGGTACGAACAAGGACAGAGTCCTTTACGGCATTACAACCTTCTATCATGTACGAGCCGATACAATTCAGAGGAGAAACTAGCTGCAAATAACTTGCAGTGTATGGGATAATGCAACTTACACCGACACTCAAATATAAAAGTACACACAAGATGAAACAACGCATGACTAGCAGGGAAAGCAGACAAATGCTGCAGATAGCCAGTTACCAAATCAAAGCTTTAGGGTTAGATCTGCACCTAGACTAGAAATGTTATTTCCAAACTATATATCTGTGGTATTGTGAGGAAAAGGGCTTGAAAAGCAGACTTGAAGCCATATATAGGGTTTGCAGCTCTACGGAAAGCATTTATAATTCCCTATTTTAGGGGGAGAGCGGTTTTACAATTAGCCAAATTGTGGATACAATGCAGGTTTGAACAGAGGTCTGCAACCCAGGGATCCCAAACCTCAGATATGTAATACATTCTATCGGGCAACTCTTTTTGGGGTCCATGTTATCTGGTTTACAAACTGCTTATTGCAAGAGAAGTAAAAAGTTTAATTTACAGGTAACCAATATAATGGTTTTATGGCTGCTGCATGGGCTCGTTCAGATGGAGGACAGAGACTGCTATGTTCAAGGGGCAAGCTAGGAAAACACAATCTGTACCTCATTTCCTATCACAAGCTACTATCCAGATTGTGAATTCATAATTTCAGACGTGCTCTATCCCAGCAACACTGAGCCGCAATGTAAAGCATTTTGAAAGTATCAAAATTCTAGGTTGTTTTGTTTTTTTAAACTATTGAGTTAACTCTAATTATAACATGACAGAAACGCACATTTACAAAAATAAGATAACGCTGGCGGCAGCAGTTTACCTGTAAACAAAAGCACCTTATACAGCATCCCTAATAATGTTTAAATGACAACTACAGCTATATCGCCATCACTGCTGCACATGATGAGACCGACAACACCTCACAAAATACTAATGTCTCCGACAACACACACAATATAAAAGATTAGCACCTTTATAGCGTCACAACCTTAAATATAAAATGCACTGGTAACTGTCCATAGAGGTGGAAGTGCCTTCTGCATAACTCCAGCACAGAGCACAGCCAGAAGCTAGCCTGGAGTGTTGGCAGCTTTATGGTGGCTCGATGTATGCAATCAGGCAATGGTTTTGGCTGTTTTAAAAAAAAAAAATATATATGTATAGTTTGGCTGAATCTCAAGCATATTTCATACATTTATACATTAGGAGGTAGCCATTAATAACTTCTACAGGTTAACATTGCAACCTTAAAAAGTACCTGTCATCTAGACGACGGAAGCAGCCGTTTTATGGGCCAAGTCAACCTTCATGATAATGTGGCCTTACAAATCCCTAGGAACTGGTGACATCACCACTGCCTCACACCCCACTGATGTCCATAGCTCCCATGGAATACATACAGTCATCACGACTTCATCCAGCCCACATTACAGCTGCTTCCAGTGCGTGCAGGTTATCGGTACACTTTAAAACGCTGTTGCAGCGATATTGACGCGTCGTTACATTCAATAGATTCCAAACAGTACTTTACAAGATGTACAAATATAAGAGGCCGAAAGAGGCGCAAAATTAGGTTTACAACGACCCATTTTTTATATATCCATTACTATTTATAGCTAACCTACAAATATACCAAAAATAGTCCTAGTAAATCTACCACAGGAAGGATACACATACTGCAGTATAACTGTTACTAAAGGTCATCTTGGGATTGTGTGTAACACGGGCTAATAAAATATAAAGCTTTACCCCCACGCCACCACAAACTACCCTACTTTGGGAGGGGGGAGGTATAACAGTGACCATAGGAGGCAAACCAGCACTTACTTTATTTTGTCTTCAAACTTTGTGTAAAATCTCTATTCCAGTTACAGAACCTTTAAATTACAATTGGGAGCAATATCCTGGGAAAATCAAGAAGTGTTTATTTAAAACAAATCACTTCAGTGACCAGTAAGGGAGATCATTTCTCCTTCGTGTTTTCATTTCAAGTTATTAGTGAGTTAGTTTTCCAAGTGTTGTGCGATTGACGATGTATTGAGCAATGAGGCTTTGGAACCTTCATAATCTAAAACCCTTCATCTCCTCCCACCATCATGTGACCACTGAGCAGCTCAGTGACCGGCTGACACCAAGATCAGGTTACACATACTGCTTCCAGGTCTGTGGGATTTTACCTTTAAACCATGAATGACAAAAGTCTCATCACAGCAACATACAGTGGATGCAGCCATATTGTGGGCAAAGCCAGTACGCATAAGAACGCAGCCCTCTCTCTCTCTTTGTGCCACGCCAGGCTGCAGTCTCAGGAATATTGATAAAGCCGAAAATATGGCTGCGGCCACTGCCATACTAAGCGGTTTGTGGACACACAAACGTAGCATTCAGGAGCCACTGAAGAGGATTATTCATTGACATCTGAAGAAATGACTCACAGAAGGTGCCATCATTAAATTAGGAGAAGTTTTGGAAACCAGCTGTGACTAATTCATACCTCTGCCATGTTCCTGTTACGGGCATGGGAACACCCTCATCAGGCCCAGAAGCAGACTCCCTTACAGAAGAGACTTCTGTCAGCCACACCCGGCCACCATAATTCATTCTTATTATCTTAAAACTTGTTGTGTTGTGGGGTAAAGGATGGGACAGGATTTTCTGTGTTTTTACACAAGTTAGTTACTTTGCATACAATATCTACAAATATCACCAATTAGTGGGAATAAACTTATGTTTTCCCCAATCCTAAACCCCCTGAGGAGCTGTCTGCAGGGAAAAAAACTGTAAACCTTGTTGCGTAGGTCTACGGTGAGAGGGGGAGAAGTGTAGCATTGAAAGTCAATTATATTTAGTTCTATACAAAAATCTAACTACACGACCACTGAAAACCCCCCCTCTTTCAATGCATATCACACAGACCACATAAGTATTAGACATAACATGAACACGGAACAGCAAGGTAGGTACTAGACGTGTAGAGTATATCACACCTAGGCAGCCATTACTCAACCTATCAATTCTCTAGGAACCAGACTGCTCCAATTCCCAGTGCACCGATTGGCTGAATGCGCATAATTAACACAAAGGTAAGGGAAGACCCAAAGTTTTGTAAGATCACAAAGCCACATGTATTTCTCTTAACTTCAAACATGTGACAAAGAAAACAATTTTCTGTATCAATGTGACCTCCTGTAGATTAGATAACACTATCAAAATCTACACCAATGCTTCAAATCTGTCCATTTCTATCTAAATAATAGAGGGGGGCTCAAATAGAGGTTGATCTAAAGCCTATTCGAATTACACAGATCCATTCAATTCAGTAGAAACAGAAAACGCAAGTTATAAAGTGTTATTTCAAACAGCTTTTAGAACAGTAAAAAGGACATAGACAAATATGTACTTTAGTAGTGCACAAAGTATTTCAATATGTATAAAGTGGGCGATATTTACTACAAAATGTAAAAGTTGCTTAACATTTTCAAAGGAATTATGGCTTAAAATGCCAGCCAGATTGTCTTCACTGGATAAAAATAAACGGGGCACCCAATCACCAAACAAAATCTATACGTACCTGAAAGATACATTCACTGTAACAGATTAATACCCCATGGGGGTCCCTAGGCAACATACTGGTTTGGGCCCCGTTCCCCTTCATTGTTAACAAAAATCAAAATGGGTTAGGGCAATCCAGGCCTCAGTGCCCACTTGCCTAATAGATGTTACCATATAGCTCCTTATAGCACACTACCACATATAGTTACACTGTATGGTGACTATGCAGAGATCAGCTGGACGTCTCACAGTAACGGGGTAACACTGCAGACACCTCTTACATTGATTGGTAATTATTTCCTTAATGCTTGTCACAGTGCAAGCTGCTAAATGACTGTTTACTAGCTCCAATGTAGTCCTCATCACCCCTCACACCCAATCCACTAGGAGTTAGTTACTATCAAAAGTCAATCTACGGTGTCATTAGTGATCTCCTGACTTAGGGGGGGCGCAGTGCGTCTCCGGGACAGTCTGGGGAGACAGCGGCGGGGTTTTTACCGAAATCTCAGCTGGTTTACCCTTGGTCCCATAGAGACGTGAGGAGAAAGTGAGCTGATATTTCTGTACCGTATTGGCTGGCAAGGTGCGCAGCTGGACAGAGGTCAACACCCCCTTATTAGGGAAGGCTTCGCACCAACGTGAGGCCTTATGTCTGGCTTTAGTTTTACATTATCCAAGATTTAAAAGAATCATATTTTGGCAGCAGACATGGAATCTTAAATCAGGAAATTCAGGACAAACTAAAGGGACAAAAAGATCCAACAATCTCTGCATCTCTCCCCCCATTGGGACCGATGGAGAGTCTGAGCCTGGCACAGATTACAATGGGGAGGAACAGGCACAGATTAGCAATTTACTGGAATATAATGCCATCTTGTAGCTCAGACATCACGCTAATGTCACACCAGCGTTTATAAGCTCTATTTGTCTTCATGTAACAGGCAACATAAATTCCCATCACACTAGCAGACTCTATAAACACCATCGGATGCAGCATCTACACTGTTCATGTGCACACACAAAAACAAAGGCTCCAAGAGCCAACACAACGTTTACAAACTGCCTGTGCGACACTAACCTTCCTCTACTAACTGATTTTACAGACAGCTAGTGTCTCAATTTGTCCCATTCCAAGGGCCCATATCCTCATTGTCAAATATAGAAAGCAGTTTAATAATGCTGGTGGGGTAAAGGACACAAAGCACAGGAGGTATTTATCTATATACATTGCCATTAAAACATTCCACAAAGAAAACTAACCCACACAAGTAGGGGGCTGTATATGCATAAATGTATATTCATTCTTATAATCATGTATCCAACAGATTATAAAGGCATACTGAAATGAACATTTGGAGGACCTAAATATTCTGCTCAAAATACTTAACTGGATTAGATTAGGGGTCAGGAGAACAGGAATACAATACAAGGATAGTGAATATGGACAACAGGTGGTGGTCTTACAAGTATACGGCTTTAAACGTTCAACCCCACGTATCCTTACAGGTTATAGTTAAATATGTTATAAATTATTTCATGACTAAATTGCAAATCAATGCAATGACTGTTCAAGGGAAAGTGCACAAACTTTAACACACAGTGAAACATGACAGAAGAGAGAACATTTGTATCAAAGATTTTATTACCATTACAGACTTTAAAGATGAGGGCTCTGGGGGTAATAAATAGCAAATTTAAAAAAAAAAAAAAACATTTGATTTGGATTAATTTTAAAGTATTATACGGCTCCCTTAATTATATAAACATTACTACAACATCGAAAAAAGAAAAAAGGTTTATTACTTTTCTGTGGTGTGCGTTAGTGCAACAATTTATACATATATAAATATCTGTCGTTTATGATGTGTGCAAACTTTTCAACAGAAACAAATCTGCCTACTGACACTAGGAATATGAAAATCATCGTATTTCCCCCAAAACATTATCAATGCATAGATTTGTTTCAGTTCTATATAAAAATAAAAGCACCACGCAGTTAGTTAAGGACATTTCTGTCACATTGCTGTTTCTGAACACAACTGGATAGATTACAGATGTCAATAACAGTGTATGGCTTGCTGCTAGATAGGCAAATGCATTCAACCCTTACAGCCGGGTGGGGCAGTTCAAGTTTATCCTATGTATACAGAATCACACAGCTGTACACCACCAGCCCTTTTCATTCACAGTAAGGAAATATTTGGATTGGTTCTAAAAAAAGGAAGCCATGATCAAACGTTAAATACATGGTTAACAGTGTAGTGTTAAATAATCCTTTTACATAATTGGTTTTCATAAAAACAAAAATAACCCCATACAAACACACCATACGGACCTGTTTTTGTCTATCTGAATGAAAGAGGGGAGGGGATATAACAAAATGAAACAACTTTCCTATGCAGTGCGCGTAGCTGTCAAGGTGTGCGGAAAGAAAAAGGGGAAATTGGACAAAATTAATCTTAAATGTTCCATTTTTGTATGACTGCCAAGGCAATGTCCAAAAGACTCATGACATTTACCAGTCAATGGAAACATTAACGCAATGTCTATATTAAATAATGGCTGCATGTTCATCTCCTAAAAACACCAATAGTGGACAATGTATCTGACAAGGAATTGGTGCATCCAGTAAAGCTGTGCATATTAAGCTACTCATACTTGTGTTTACCACTAGTAAAGACACAGCAAACGTGTTTCAGCTGCGCTTTAGGTAGCGTTAAGATGAATAGCCAGTGGACCTCATATGATCAGGAAAACACAAAGCCCACACCAGTGGGCATGGGAGCACTGGAAACTGGTTTCTAGTGTCATCTGCTTATATGCATTTTACCCACGCTAAAATCGCAAGTAAAAACACAAAGCGCCAGCGAGTACGAGTTCATACATAAAAAATAATGAAGCCACAATCATCGGACAGGCAGGTAGATGGCTGAAACAGAGGCCTCTATATAAAGCAGCGGAGCCTTCAATTATGTGTCATCTAGGATTCAAAATAAAAATTGCCATCTTCAATTGCAAAATTGAAAGCGTTAAGGCTCAAACCAGGACAATATGTTAGCAACTTACAGAATGTACAAACAAGCCACTAGTTTCACAAACTCAACCCATATTACTGTATTTTCAAAGCGAAGATATTGCTTAAAATTAAACAGATTCACGGGTCATTCTAGGTCATCATTAATTGCATATTCCTTAAATCATAAAAGGAAAACTAGAACCCCCCCCCTACCAAAAAAAAAAAACCAGGTTGCATATGTCTGTAGTATGATGGAATGAAGATTCCCTCACAACAATACATGGTGGGTATCCTAGAGACAAGTCTTAGGAGTGTTAGAATTGGGTTTAAAGAGTTTCATAAGTGTACAGCAACATCACCTAGATTCGCTTCAGAGATTTTTGCTGCTGACAAAAAGGTGCAGCATCCCTGTATTAATATTAAAGGAAAAAAAAAAAAAACCCTTAGCATACACGCTATTTTTACATGAGAAAGAAAAATTAAGAATTTCCCGTAAACTCTAAACCCTTGTGGCCGCTCCTCACATCGTCCGTTTGCAAACAGGGACATCAACCAGACATTGCTTAGCAAAGCCAAACAGCAGTGGAGCAGTTAATGAAATGAGGTTTTAATCCATTCAACTGCCAGTGGTCCTGTAGGGAGGGTCAGATCCGGATCCCTACAGGTCACATTGTCAGTGCAAGGGTTAAACAAGATACCATTTAGCCCAAGTACATAACAGATATGTGAATAGAAATAGGATGCTCTGTGTAAATAAAATAAATAGCACGTCATCTCACATTAATACTGCTAAAATAGAATTCTTCTGTACATTAGCTTAACATGATTGTACTGTCCTCATTGCCACAGACCCGTATCGGTAAGCAACTTTGGAAAAGTCAGAGTCCAGCCAGACAAATGCAAGAACTTAAAACTTTTGTTATAGAGAAGTTTTCAAATGGCACACAGAAAAATAAAAATAAAATAAAAATATGAATACAATGATATTCATAATTTAGTCAAATCTGACCTCAATAGATACTGGTGATTTCAGTTACTTACATCACTATGTACTAGAATATTTGACACAAGTTTCAAAAGAGGAACAAAAGTTGTTTTTTTATAAATTAAATTAATAATTAAGGCTTTAAAATTTCAAGATAAATGTCTTTTCTTCCTCTTTTTCCAGGCCATCACATTTTATCCAACATTTCAACACGGAATTTCCTTACAAAGAAAAAAAAAAACAAAAAAAAAACAAACCCATTTCATAGCGTTTCTTGAAAGCCCTGAGAGAAAAGTGTTCAAATTGTATTACAAGGGTAATTCTGTAAACGCTTCCATATTTCACAAACCTCACGTGATGCAATGTGTGTTGCAAAGAGAATAGTATTCATGGTCTGGACGGAAGGCTGGTTGGAGAATGAGGGACAATGACGGGGTGATGGTGGATTGCACTTTTGCTGAATATCACTGTAGCTGGCGTGCTACATTACAATTAAGTGCAGCTGGTCTGGCGTGAATCCTTCGGTAGTGCCTCTGTAACATTGGGTACCAGCACCAATTAAGCAAAGTACATTGTACGCAGTGTGTCCTGATGAACTTGAACTGCCTTAGCAAGTGCTTGGTGGTCTCTCCCATTACTTTGACCAGAAGTGTGGCTACCTTCAGCGCTGGAACAAAACATTACATTTAGAGGTTCGTCATTTGTGAACCTAACTCACACAAAGCACATTTATCATTCAATATAACAAGCCAAGTATAACAGCTTATGACAATTTACAAAGAGTTATTTAAGTAGTTCTAAACTGAGAAAGTAAATCATTCTGACTAAAGCACACACATACTGGAAGGTTAATTAGCTGTTATTAAATGTGTGTGTGTGAATGTGTGCGAGTGTGTGAATGAGTGTGTTATAAGCACCTGATCAGGAACAGTGCCCACAATATTGGGTAGCACGGAAACAGACTGCTAAGATAGGCTCTTCTGCATTTACACCTGGTCTATGAAGCAGACTATATGCTTGGAGCTAAGGTAAAGGCCAAGAGCTGTGCAGTATAGAAAAACCTTCCATTTCTTGGGGTATACACACCAGGTACATTACACTACTGATAAAACAAGGAAAATCTAGGTTTTCCCAATGATAATATGAAGATTTTATCTACTGGCTGTATAACACATTTATCTCAGAGAACAGCACTATTGTAGACTTACCTGTCATGTTCTTTATCCACCAGATGATATCGGGCCCTAAAAGCCACTAAATGTGCATAGTATGCAGGAGCAGGGATAGACACGGATCGAGTGCAACGGACATAAGTGTGACAGAGCTGATAAGTGAGAATTTGCAGCTCATCGGAGGAGAACCGGTTATCGTCCCAGAGAACATGATAGTGTGAGGGTCTGCTTGTTCCCTGTAATGCAATAAAAACATGTTTGTTACTTCTACCCCTGTAATGACACAAGTGCTGCAAGATACCACCCTCTTCCCCTCAACATGCCCCACCAGGCTCATTCTGGTTCCAAAGAAGGGCAGGTCAAAACTAGGAGCAAGATAATGGTGCCTGACTGATGTAAGTGGTACTAGGGAAAACAGGATTCTTACACTTCTCCTAAATCCTTTTCTCTGGAGTCCACTGGGGGACAACAGAACCCATTGGGGATATAGTCTCCTATAAGCACTCCACGCCTCTCCTAAATCCATATCTTGCAGGAAACTTATTTTTATAACCAAACCCCACAGGACAGAAATAGAGAAGGAACCAAAAAAAAAAAAAAAAAAAAAAAAAACACAACTAAACTGGGGAACTAGAGCATACAGAAAGAGTGCATGTCCAGTGTCCCTCAACGGATTCACAGGAAGGATTTAAACACAAGTATAAAAATCCTGTATTTTCATTCATTCTATTGGGGAACACTGGAACCATGGGGATAAAGCTGGACATCGGTGTGAGTACAGCACGACCAATCAAAACTGGTGTTTGAGTGCAAAACATTGGAACTTTTTGAAACAGAATTCACTCGAGGTTTTAAAACATCTTGTAAGGACATTAATAGGCCAACTGTGCACATTTGGCTGAGAATAGAGTTTTTGAAGGGAGGGGCACACATTTTCTGATGGCAGAATGTACATAAAAAAAGGACATACCTGTATTCCAGCATGACTGCACAGATAGAAATCAAACTCCGAGGGGTGGGTGATTTTTGTGTCCACTGTGGTACCAGCTGGAATATTTCCACTTTTCCCAACCTAGCGAAAGATGCATGAAGTAAAATTGAAGTATAAACCACACCAGAGACAATAGAGACAAACACTGAATGGAAAGGGTTGTTCTTACCCGTTCATTTCTGTCTGTGCAGAAGAGACGAGTGTGATGTCTTTTCTGTACAACAATGAAGGTGATGCCAGGCTGGTAATCCTTCTCCAATTTAATGCAAGCTTCTCTAATAGCAATAAGCTCGTAATGTAGTACCTGTTTAAAAAGAGTTACATTGTATACATATAAAACAGAAGTTAAAATCTACTGCACAATAAGGACTTTCCACACCACTATGGTCCTACAAGTACTGCTCCACAACCCACCTGCTGGAACTGCCCCTCAGACACACCGTCCCTGTAGAAGATGATCCTTGTGGGCTTGAAACGTGTCGATTTGTAGAACTGGATGAGCAATTCCCGGACCATGGTGGCCAGGTCTTGAATGATCTCCTGACGGTGTTGTTGTACTCTTACAGTGGCACAGTATCGGTTGGGGTGAGCATCCATGCTACCTACAACCTAAGCATAACAAAATCATAGGCTTACATTTTTGTTTGACATCACTTAAAGACTTTGTGTCTATGTGTGAGTCCTACAAATACCAGCATCTTATGCTCTGGAACAGTTCTGATAAAAATTGTAAAACCGCACTAGAACATGGACATCTTGAAAAGACAAATGCACCATTCACTCATAACATCCTTACCGCAGCGATTGACGGCTTTTTTCCATCCCCTGCGGGAGGGTGGGTGACATCTGCTCCAAGAAATATAACTGGCTGTTGAAACACCTGAGGTCTGGGTGGAGAAGAAAAACAAACGTCCATGAGTGGGAAGGAGCATCCTTCTTATTATTGTAGATTTTTCACTTTCCCCAACTTAAATTTATATAGTTTTTATATACCAATAAAAAAAAAAGTATAAAGGTAGGGGCAGAAGTCTGCATATTCTCACACTAGATCAGCCAGGTCCGTAAAATGCCTGCAGGAGGCGCTCCAACCAAGACAATCATGGAGGTATAGTATACAGCTGCCAAGGCTGCCGGATGTGCCCAGTCTTGTCACTGGCGCAGTTATACACTTATTTTTATGACAAAGTACTTTAGGTCATTTCCCACTAGCAAGACCTAAGGTGAATTCTCAGAGTGTCCAAAACTAAGGAATCTAACTCTCACATCTCTACATAGGCAAGCAATGGTCAGTCTATATAACCCTATATGTATCACTTGGTACTTTACCTGCCCTGGGGTAACAAGATGTTATTGACACCTCCTAATTTGACATTTATCTTCAAACAGAGGTTAGACAATGTCTGTGGCGTTGTTCTCTGCACATTTTTCATCTGCACACACTGAGTCGCAACACCTAGCACAGTGTCTCCAACGCGTTTCACTTCCGCTGGAAAAGAAAAGTGGGAAGAGTGTTAACACCCTGCAATAGCAGTATATAAATAAACGTTTGCACAGATCTCTCCAACACACACCAGTGATGTCCAGCTACTTTGACACCTACTTTCTGTCATAAGTAAACACCATTCTGCTTCCCATTTTAATTGACCGTAACTAAAGCAGTAATCCCACAAACTCTAAACCAATCTCTTCTGTATCAACATGTTAAGATATGATTGAGCATTGATCATTCCATTTTTCTTTTCTTAAAAGTCCAGTTAAAATCCTCCTCAACATTTCTAAGTGGTATTTCTAACCAACAAGAAGCACAGAATTATATATTTATAATATAGAAGAAAGCTCTTGAAGAACCACATAACAAAAACATATGCCAATGGCAAAATATAGTGCAAGGCTTAAAACAAATAACCAGTCCATCAAAATGATAGAGGAAGCCAGCACAAACGGAGAATGTATTCCATGTAAATAGCAGCAGACTGCAGAACAAGGGTAAACCCCAACAGGCATTTCTGTGATGAAGGCGACAAAGGAGAACCAAAACAGCTGTCGGGAGGATACCAATGTTTCATAGCCTGCTGCTGTGTACATGGAATAAATCATTTTCTTTTAGATTATATATAAGCATTATAATTACCACATGCTGCCATCCGGCATTACATTGCAATCATTACACGATACTGCAGTCACGCATTACTGTGCATTGCCTACACTAATTTAAGAACCTTGGTGAAATGTATTTCACCAGTAACTAAAGCGGCACATTAACTCTTCTTGTGTAGCTACATTATTAGTGTCCCGACCTTTAATCTTCTAGTTGTTACTCACAGATCAGTGCTCAGACACTTCCTGCTTTCCACTGACAGCTTCGCACGGTGACATGTAGTCAACTGAGCGCAGGTCAGCTGTCTTGCCTTAAAAGCTTATTTTTTTTTCTTGTTCACCTTCAACAAAAACTTTATTCTTTGAACAGAGAACACTTGCTTTGCAGGACTTGTCTGTTCCCGTGTTATTTATCTGCCAGATGATCAGACGCATAGATTTACAAAGTCATAAGACTGATCTGGAGGAGTTTTAGGACTATATACAAGAATCAGATGCTTGTACATTGAGTTAAAGCAATCTTTGTTGGAGTATGAGAATTAGTTCATCTATTGACTTGTCAGTACTAGAACTTTACGAGTCTCATTTTGACACATTTGTGCTCCAAAGGTACGCAGGAAACTATGCAATGCAACAAGCATGACGTTTCTCAAGAGGTTTTCAGCTTAAAAATAGTGTTTGCAACAGACATAACAAGTGTGCATATTTATGTCCAACCCGAGAGTCTTCACCGTTCATCAGATGTGAAAAACGCACGTTCCATGTAAAATGTCACTATAAAACACTTCCACATCTCTACTACAGGATTTATCTTCCCTGCATTACTATAATGCGAATAGATTCCAGTAAAGCTAACTAATGACTTATTAGGTGGAGGGATCAATACACAAGCAGGAAAGTAGAATCTGCTGGTCATTTTGTATGGCTGCACCAGAAACCGAAGTTTCCAGTACCTAGGTGAATAGATACAGTTGAACAAACTAGAAGTTGCAGTAATTGGCGGAGAACACACACACACACACACACACACACACACAATACAAGTAACACGGAGACAGATTTCGCTCAGAAGCATTGGATACACTTACCATACACAGGGGTCTTCCCAGGGAGAATTACAACTATCAGCTGTAGCCCAGTGAAGGTGTTCTTCAGATGCTTGAACATTGGCTCTACGTTATCTGCTCCTTGAGCATATTTGCAGAAGCACGGCTGCCCTTGAATGGGCATCCCAGCATCACGAGATATCTTCCGCAATTGTTCAGTGAAGGTTCTAAACAAAACACAAACAGGAAGTTAGTTAAATGTCAATTCTAGGATAACAGGAGATTTCTTGAGGATTAGATGAATCAAAACCCAAACTCATGATTAAGCCCTGTTAGTCTGACTGCAACAATAAAAACTTATAGGATTGTTTAAGTATCACAATTTAAAAAACAACAAACACTTTTTAAAGAAAAGTGCTTACAAAGATCACATGGCTCTCCGCAGAAGGAGAATGGCTGCCCCTAACCACCAAGTGGCCAAACAATTAGAGACTTGGTGCAGTAATTGTATTGTAATCTCAGTAGTAGATCAATGGAAAGGAGGGAGGGTGAGGACAGCAGTAGTGCCAAATTAATATTTCTACAATGAAAGTTGGTGACGACTACTTACATTTGGGCTTTAAAGCAGTGTTTCTTAGCCATTTTTAGAGAATTTGTGTGTGATAATAGGTAGGATAACTGCTGAACACATGAACGACACTACATAAAAGTGGGTACAGTCCCTCATCACATATTGTGAATGACACGGACTTACTTGAGGTGAAGTTCTGTACATTGTCGCTGAGGAGCAAAGCAAGCAATAGCCCACAGTTTTATTTCAATGCCAGTGTGAAACTGTTTGTTCCTCATATCCCAAACACCTTGGACAGGGGTAGCAATGGCTTTGTTCTGAAACGTATAAACACAAAATTATAATAAAAAAAAAAAAACAAACAGAACAAACAAACGTAATAGCTGTTGATGGTAATGACAGAACCAAGCACCAACTCCAAAATGTATTTCACAAATTACATCCTGCAAGCTAAAGGTAATGAAGCACAAACATGCACATAAAACAAGGAAAAGACTAACAAAGATTTCTAAAATAGTAATGATTTGATCAATTAAATTTAGTGCAGCATTAATAGACCATCTGAACACACGTAATAAATCTAGAAATATTCTACACTACAGGGCCAAATTCATCAGAATGTCTCCACTTTAGTAGTGTACACAAGATATATCTGGAGAAATAACACATATACAGAAGTTTCTCATGAAGCTCTTTTCTCCAATAAATAAAGGTTTCATTTGGAGGTCATAATTGCTGCCCAGAAGAGTAGTAAATAACATTACATACAGGCAAACGGAGCACACGTGCATTTATATGTGTGATCACTCCGTGGACATGAAATGTCACTAGGGGAACAAACCTTACATACAGCTGTAACAATTACATTTCTAAATTCTCCAGTAAGAGAATGGACTTTTATAGGGACAGGAGGGTTTTAAATACCTGTTTAGAAGTGGACTCTAGATCCTGCGTGTTTTTCTAGTTGGGGATAAAAGTTGTCAGTTATTGATTTAGGGTCATGGTGGAGCTCTCCTTTACTACTGTGATTTATTAAAAATGGATTATGCAAAATGGATTTATTATTCTTGCAGATATATTAACAGACACAAAACACCTTTGAAGCTACCCAGCAGTTTGGCTGATTGAATGCACTGGTCTGAAAGTTATCTTTGTATGAGAACAACTACTCAGAAGTGGAAGTTTAAGGATTTATTTCATATAGACTATGGAATAAAAATTGTAGACTGACATTTTAATAGAATATCTAATCTGAACACAGTCTGATAGTAGCTACTTGGTTTCACCAACAATTAGAAACACAGCACACGGTGCATCATTAGCAGTGAGGGAATTTCTATCAGCACAAGCCAGTGAAATAACCCCATTATAAGAAGCAATGCCAAGACAAGCACAGCAAGACATGGAATAAAGATCAAAAACCGTGGAGATGTCTACCAAGGGAGCATTTGGTTCTTCCCATACCCTGCCTCCGTAAAGGATTGAAGGAGGTTGAAGGACTCTTCCGGTTACATCAGTCATGTTGTCTTTCACCATAATACCAAACTCACGTACAAAGGGATCAGTATTGAAACTTGCACTGCGCATCTGAAAGAAGACATGTAGAAGTCAGTGTGGAGTTCTGCATGGTTGGTTATCAAAGGCAAACACTATCTTCTTGTTAAAGGCTGTAAAATATTTTATGGTTTATGGTCCTATTATCTTCTGTTAACACATCTGCAGTTTTGCCAGAATAATGATTTCCAGAACAGCCATAATAAATGCATTAAAACCACATACATACCTACTGGGGTGCATTTACAACCCAGATTGTTCCTGAATTTAATTAGATTAGGTAATTCCTATGGGATTTACACTAAAGTTACATGCCCTTGGTTACACACTCCTAGAGAATATTACAGTAAAATATTCCCATTTTGAGGATTGCTAGGCAAAGCTTTCATTAATCTCTTACCAATTTACTGATCTCTTCCTGGCGGTCTGGTGCTGATCGGGCAGTTGCTCGGATCATAGTGGAGGTTTGATTGTCTGTCAGTTTTTTTATGCACCTTTGTCCTGCCACTATAATACACACCTACAGAAAGGGAAACAAAGTAACACATTTATACACAAACATATCTAAGCAAATAAAACAAGCCTTATTTCAGCTACACTTCCACATACACAGATGTCTCAGGGGGTCACACAAGCTTCTCTGTACTCTGTACAGGGTGTAAAAACCCCATAAGGAAAAAGCAGCTGAGCACCCACTGCTATATGGACCAAATACTATGGTGATGATCATCTTACTGCACTGCTGCATGGACTACAAACCACTTCCCATTTTTACATTAGATTCCCAAACCTTTTCCAATTAATTTTACAAGCTGTTCAGACATAATAACCAATGAAACTCCTCTATAAACTAGAGATATCACCATGAAACCACTAGTTTAATTATTATTATTATCATTTATTTGTAAGGCGCCACAAGGTTTCCACAGCGCCGTACATGGCACAAACAGTAGATTATACAGGGTAAGACAGTACAGAATAAACACAAAGTACCAGTACTTCAGAAACTCCAGGCAGGCAGATACAGTAGAGACGAAGTGTAAGAACAGGTATGGAGACAGGAGGGAAGATGGGCCCTGCTCATACGAGCTTACATCCTAAGGCAAATTGAGGAACACTGGGCTTGGGAAAGGGGAGGAGTTTCAGTGTCAGAAGAATTAACCAATAAGTGACCAGCTCTCCTGCCCTCCCTACAACCCCAATGAGTGTCCACCAGGCAGTAAGTAGGAGAAAAGAACAGTCATATCCGTAAATAATATATTTGACAAGCTGTTTGTAAGTGATAATCCCCTTATATGGATGCATTTTCACCTACTTCGTTAACCATTTCATCACTTCCAACACCAAATTGGACATTGCTGGATGGGGCACTAGACTATTCAAAAAACAAAAAAAACCACTACATCACAGACAAGGCAGTGCTTCCTCTTTGGAAAAAGAGGACTAGATATAGTTCACGCACCATCAGGCTACTTCAATTGCATGTTGCAATGTACACGAAGGTGAATGAAAGGATTAGGGAGTGTGACTGAATACATATCTTTCAGTAAAGAGTTGCAGCACTTTAAACTTGTCCTCCTATCACAGCACATGCACTCACATACAGAGGATTTGCTTACTTCAAGAGGAAGGTAGGTGTGTTTCTGCTCCTGCCCGACCTGTAAACATGGAAGATGAGGGTACCGTAGTACTAGTTTGTGCCTATCCTTGAAGTACTGTGCAACGGTGCATTCAACCGTCTGACCGCTCTCTTGCTGGAGAGGGAATCTGTAGAAAGAAATATTATGAATCTACAATCCTGGAGTCCATACACTGAATTTCTGTCCAGTATAATACAAGACTGGATATTTTTGACTCTGTTACATTACCTATGCTGCATATTTTGACATTTTTTTTTACAAATACCTCACTAGAATCTATCTGCCCTCACCGAGCTTCTATAATATACCCTGCCAACATTATGTCCCAATGCTCCTTGGTATGTAGCCAATACTATTAATCCTCTCCTGCAGGATCCTGGGCCTCCAAGGACACCACTCACACTTATTAAGATTAGTTCACATTAGAAAAGTTGAAGTACCAAGCAAAAGGATTCTAATAATCCCAAACCATTTGAACAGGAGATTTCCTTTACACGCCTGTCAGTCAGTGGCTGCTTCTGTGAGTACAGAACTCAGACAATGGTGTATAATAGCCATCTAACCAAACATTGAATACATAAAACTATCCCAATTCTCCTACCAGAAAAACATTTTTCCAGAATCCCCAAGTTCTGGCACCCAAATAAAATACTTACGTTTGATGACTTGCTGGTCGTCTTGTAACGTTGCACACTCTATATTTTCGTTTCATTTGTCCACAGTGTGTAATTTCCACTTTTAAGCCTGGAAGGATATTGGCATCAAGATATGCATTACATTTTTACATACATTTGAAGAAGAAAAGCCAGTCACTGACTACCAACTTTTTCCTTTTAACATGGCCAAAACGTGACTTATTTACATTATATAAAGCAGCAGTTGCAAATTGTGAACATTTACTGGCAGGAGGATTGTATTTAGTTTCTGGGACCAGTAAAGATAACCCGATCAAATATATAATATTGGACTAATCTTTACCTTTAATTTCTTTGAGAGATATATATATATATATATATATATATATATATATATATATATATATATACACACACACACACACACACACACACACATATATATACACACATATATATACACACACACACAATAACTTTTATAAAAGCTTTATAAAGTCCCCACTGAGGTAGGTCATAAGGTGTCAAACTGCCGTCAGCAAAGGCTCCAGCAATTCTATATATGAACTGGATGAATTGCGCTATTAGAACACTTGATTGGCTTTATCAAAGACTACTCTAACAAACATATTGGTACGACAGCACACATAAAACAGGCTCATTTTGTATTCTTTATATTGGTCAGGTAGTAAATATTCTGCAAAAAGCTGCTGTTATGTGTTCTAACAAACCGCACCAAATGTACACATGGAAGATAGGTTTCATTTTATGTGTTTTAAAACAACAATAGATTACTATAGTTTTACGTTTGAAGCACAGACATTTAACCATCTTGGACTGAGGCCAACACTTGCAACATTGGAGTCTTAACAGTTATATCCCTCTTATACATGGCGGTGAACCAAACAAAATCATCAGACTAATATTTACCTTTAATTTCTTTGGTAAACTTAACCCTTTGGGAATCGGTCAGAGGTTTTTGTTGTTCCTCTATGCTCTTATAATCCAGAACTTCACACATGAACTCTATTACTGGCTGTGCTTTGTAAAATGCTGTAGCGGATACTGTAAATAAGCAAATAAGTAACATTTAATCTACATATTCCCTGCAACATTACACACCCATTGATTTCATATAGACACAAATTACAGACTGATATACATGGTTGTATAACGTAAACTGCCAACCTCTTGTAACAATAACAAAAAGATTTACAGCAAGGATTTAAAGCAAATTCCCATATGTTTGTATTCCCATCTTCACAGTAAAGCCAACGTTCCTAAAAAGAGGCCGACAAATTGGAAAAGGCTCTGATCTTCCAGCAACTAAGACATCAGCATTCATTTCTTAGACACCTGTATTGTGGCACGCTGAAGCCGACTACTGGACTAACATTTGGACTGATCTGTAATACATATACAAGTCACACATTTCTAACCCCAGAAAGCCTTGCAGCTATCACATGAAGTAACCTAGTGAAAATAAATAACTATGCATCTCAGAACAACAAGACATTTCTTTAATCATAAAGCCAATGACCAAGCTGTACAATGTATCCGACTGATGCTACATACAATCCACATTATACACACTCTTATAATGGTGGTCATTTCATGTGAATTATCTGTCTGGAAAATGATTATAAATATACACTAAACTCACAATATAAATGGATAGTTTTACCAGTAGACATGTGTAGCATTGGAGGCTAAAGCTGGACTAAACATAGTCAGGATGAGTAAGTGTGAAATCAGTGGGCATGGTCTTGGCAGAGCCTGTACAAGAGTGTGAGGTAAAATGTCAGTGTCTGAGAAATATATTTCTACGTAACTGCTAGCATTTGGGAATCCCCCTCATATCACTATGGTAGGAGGTCAGGAGGGACAGTACGCCTGACACGTAGGTGTAGGATAACTAGTCTCCACAAAGACAGGTAATCCCTGCTATGCTGACAGTCACACTGAAGCAGAGGGACACAGTCCTTTATGTGTATATATATATATATATATCTAGAATATAAATGCTTAGTGGCGTGTGTTAGTCTGTCTGTGGGAAAAATAAAACCAAGCTGCAGCGCCACCTGCTGGGCGGAGTTATACACTGACCTACTAAATTCTTAGTGTGTGGAAAAAAAAATTCAGAAAGGGCTGAAATTTGGTATACTAAGATGTTTTTAATTTGTTAATTGTTAAAAGTGTTTATAAAGATTTAAAAATATATATATATATATATATATATATATATATATATATATATATATATATATATATATATTTCTTAAAGGAGAAGTGACAGTTGGGAGTGGTTGGTGGTTGCCGGGGGTGACAGTGGGGAGTGGTTGGTGGTTGCCAGGGGTGACAGTGGGGAGTGGTTGGTGGTTGCCGGGGGTGACAGTGGGGAGTGGTGTGATACTCAGGACCGCTGAGAGATCCCTGTGTCTGGATAGACATCTGGATAGATGTGGCGATGAAAATGAAGGATGAGGTGGTGACATGTGGACAAAACCACGTTAAAAAAGGGCGCTTACGTCGAGAAGCAACGCTCTTCCCCTGAGGAGGCCTGGGCTAGGCCCAAATGCATGACAAGAACCTTTTTAACACCTTAAGTAGCTTGATTTGACTAGAATGCATGAGTATCATGCACGGGTTAATTATATATATACATATATATATATACACACACACACACACACACACCAGATAATGACGGGTATTGCATATAACAAGTTGTCACCGACTGTCACACACACCTGCTTGGCCTCTATTACAAATTATGAATTAACCCAGTTCAGACAAACTTAGGCAGAAAACAAGCATGAAAACCATAAGTACCATTCCACTGCAGAGGGAGCACCTGTATAACTACATGGGAGACTAGATTACACCTTTAACTCCAAGACCACATATTGTCTTATTACAGCTTTACCTCTAGGACTAGCCAGCACAAAGACAATAGAGGGGTCACCCTGTGTGTCGAGGGATGCAGATCGTGGACAGCCAAAACTCAAGCCCAGGAATGCATAGGAAGACAGGAATCCTCTTTATAAGGTGTCCAAGCACTGAGCATATAGGGTAGGCCAGAAGCACTAGCAGGCAAATCCAGCCCAATACACCAAAAAGGAGGAAATTACAACTCTTAGAAATAAATGCTAAAAACACCCAACTACACCATTAAACTGTGACTTCCTGGTAGCCAGGACAATAAAAGCGGTTCAGTGAGAGAAGCGTGTGAAAAAGGGTAAAAGCGGCGTGTTTGTTAGAGACTTTAGACCCTTCCCAAAGCTTTATTTCTCTAATCTACAAAGACGATATCTGCGTATTTGGGAAGGTGATTTCAGTGGTATTTCCATGTCTAAAATGAAGGGGAACACAGAAATTGATCTATGGAGTGTTCCTTTACCATCAGGTTATACAATAGTCTGACAGCTGGACACCCTTCTGGTGAATTTCAAGTCATCCTGCACTTTAGGTGTTTCCATGTCACCATAAGAGGTTCTTTGTAATGGAATAGACATTTAGAAATTCTTTAGCTTAGTGCTTGATTAGTACATAATATGGGATTATGGAGAATAATAAAAGTTTCCATTGCAATTATAGTAATTTAATAGTAGATAGTTTTCTAAATTAAGGATAATCAAAGTGTTCGCAAATGAATTTAGCATTAAAGACTTCTGAATCTCTTGCTGTCAGAAAAAAATAAAAGCCACATTTAATGGTGCTGGGGTGATCCAGACATGGAAATAATGCAGAATCATTAGGAATTCACCTGACAAACCCAGCATGGTGGCCGAATGTCAGGCTATATTACAAATAACCTGCTGGCTGGTAATAGATAAAGCTTTTCTTTCATTCATTTCAATGGGGTTAATACAACTGTGGAAACACTGAAATGAATGGATTTAATAAACTGATCTTTCATATATTCACCTATTATAGGGTCATCAGTGAGAAATCTAATTGATTACCATAGATTACTTTTTTTGGAGAGTTTGGAAGACTGGTGATGTACATTGCCTCTGGTGAATTCTGCAATAAACTACCCTACAATACTGACTGCTACCAACCTCTGAAATGAGGTCTCGGGAGAAATTAGGGGACAGCCTTTTTTTTTTTTTAAGCCTTAATTATCCCAGTCCCCCTAGATACTGTAATAATTTATTGTTTATTAGCGCAGAGTTTGCATATGTTGATACAACAGCAGGGGCCATTGTGTGCTGCAGTTCTATTAGCCTGTGGTAGATGGACAGTCATTTAGCCCAGATACAGGGAGGTGAATCTACTTAGCGCAGGAAGAGTGAGTGGGTGTGTGTGGGTGTCAAACATCTACTTAACAGACCTTCACAGCTTGACATCATTTGATATGTTGTAAGAATAAAGTACTTATAAAAGAATTCCCCACACACCAGAATGAAAAGCTAGAAAAATAACTCCCCCTCCCCCACAGAAACCTTTATACTTCATTTGTGTACCAGATTGGGCACCAGAAGAATGAACAGAAAGAACTTACCATCTATGTTGAGCATCATTTTCCAGAGTGAAGGTCTAACAGACTGGTGGAAGCCAAACCAAACTTCTCTACCTCCACCAAGAGGATTTGCACATCCTTCGGATGCAGTAAAGAATGATCGACCCACAGGCGTATACCTAGAAAGTAAGTGAAATACAGCAATGAAGAAAGCCATATCTATAGTCACAGGCCAAGGAAACTGAGCACTATACAGCTCAGGAAGTGGCCTCAAACCCAAGATGAAATCTTCCTTACCTCATAGAGGGCAAATGTCTCATCACAACATCTAATGCTTGTATAGTCTCAAAAGGAATGCTAGGAAGGCGTCCAGACAATGCATCGTGTAAAGCTTGTAAGCTCACGCAAGCCATCCACTTAATAGCAACTTTGAAGGTACGGTCTTTTCCTTCCCCTGGCAGTGTAACTTCTAACTCCACCTGCTGTAGTAAGCAGAAAACATAAGATATACAATCCTAATGGTTAATGTGTTCCCAAGTTCAATTGGGATCGTTCACCTCAAACTGGCCAATATGAAATGTAGACATGCATAGGATGACAGTCATCCTATGCCACAGTGGTGGATAGAAAGTCAGCCTGAGCTGCCTGTCACCCATAACATTCTCAGGACCATGTCCCCTTCACAGTACAGATAAATGAATGTACTTTTATGGTAAATCCACAATGAAGGAAAAATGGTATCATCCAGTCATAGCATAAGCAGGCACTAATTTACATTTGTGTATAAGACATGTCTGATGAATAGACATCAGAGCAATAATTTACCAGATACAAATATATTTCCTATCAGGAAAGGGAAAAGAAACCTTTAAAAATAACATTTTGCATAAAAGAGCAGCAGAGTGTTCTCATGGTATACAGGCAGTAACACAAACGGACTGATTTATTTATATCATGATTCTCATATTCCTACTGCAATATTTCACTACCATCTAGCAACACAAAAAAATATTTGTGGAAGCGCCCACAGATAAGTGTCCTGTAGTACAACAGCAAAAGCAAACACTTTCTGTTCAGCAGACGCTCAAGGACACAGCCTTCCGCCTCTCTCCCCACACACACCTCTCCCATTTAGAAGCTTACTTTGTCCCCGTTGATAGGAAGTGGAGTTGCAGTGTAAAGGTTTTTTCTTCCATCAAATACTGGTTTTCGATCTCCAAAGATCTTAGCCTTAAAATGCAGGACCATGTGTTCAACGATTTCCCTATAAATAAATCAAATTTTCTTTACAATGCTTAAGTCCTGGAATTCCAACAGAAAACATTAAGCAGAAAAAAAATAAAAATATATATACACAACTACAAGGAACACTGGCAAGAAATACTGGTTATGTAGAGCCAATCCCTTACGCAGACAAGAACTGCCATAGATAAAGGCTGCAAGACCTCAAGTAACGGTGATGGCAAACTGGATAAATCTGAAGTTAAGGGCAACACATTATATGGAGTCAGACTCACCTTTCTAGACCTAGAACAGGTTTTAAAGCTTCTAGTAAAGAAAATGCTGCAAGTGAACAGACCTGTACACACATTCTCAGACAACCTTGCCTGCAGCGATCAGAAGCATTAATATAATGGAGATATATGGGAACTCAACGACTGCACGGCATACTATGCTAGATCTAAAGGTGATCATCAATGCTCTGCACCATGTGTATGAGCCCCAATATTTGTAACTGTTTTTATACTATAAATAACCCCCCCCCCCCCCCCCCCTCAAAAAAAAAAAAAAAAAAACATTTTCATAACAGAAAACCTAACAGAATATCTCTGGTTCTGAAACAAAATCTCTTACCGGTTCACTCTCCTGGGACATTTTTCTGGTTTGATATCTATTTCATAATGGTAAATCTCAATTTTGGGAATGTCCATTTCAAAAAAGTTTGCCTGCAGTTTGATAGTTCTCCCAGAGGTGCCAAAATCTGGTCTTGACGGAGGCTTGAAAGTATATACCGGCATTGGGATAGGTGGTGCCGGAGTTGGCGGTGCGAGCACTGCAACAAAAACACACATTTTAGAGACTTGTTATGATGGGAACTTTTGCCAACACACGAGACAAAAAAATAAAAAATAAATGGGTATCTAGTCAATATTCTGCTCGTCAATGCATAAATGTTATTTAAACAGAATCCCTACTCCCAGAAAATATTCATCCAAAGCAGCTCTTCTTCAAACAACTACTTCTGCACATAATCTTTACATTGTAGGTCTTTCAGGCAATGATTTAGCTGTGACAACACAGGCCCAGATATTATTCACCCCAATAAACAGAACATCATTTTCTGCACTAACAAGCCCCAAGAAGGGCGAACCTGTGTGGGAATTCTCCATCGCTTGTGTCCTCCTAAATACCAAATGGGTTTACTGAAATGTCTAGTATATAAATAGCATCTCCCATAACATTATTCTCCTGTATTGTAATTACAGAATCAGAACAAGGCGTTAATCTACAACTCACTCAAAACGTCTCGCTGTACCATTGTTTAAGATACTAAAATCAGAATACAACAAATGCTAATGAAACCCTGGCATTACAACAAATCTAGCTAAACATTACAGAAGAACATGTGAATGGCAAGTTGGTTAAGAAAGACATTTTACATCCAATCACAATGTTCATAATGTTACACATTTGTGCAGAATGAAATACGGAGATGTAGGCTTGTGAGCAGTTACACCAAGTGTAATACACTGGACTGAATTACAACTATTAGGGTCACATAGCATGTAATATCTAATGTATATGCTAGTCAATGAGTCAATTTATCCTTTTCTCGAAATGTTCTCAAATTACTGACACTAAGAACTTTGAATGTAATTTCACCAAAATGTTTAGTCACTGAATTAGAATGGATTGCACAATGCAGGTTTTATAGTAAATGTTAGCAAGGAAACTTCGAGTAGCAGCTAAAAACATAAATATAGCACAAGAATTGCCAGAGCAGTCATGTAAATCCACACAAAAAGTTAAAGCTACATAGTTAATTCTAACCCTAATACTACATTTTTTTTATTTATTTTTTAAAATATACCCCTGCAGACCTTCTGACAGTAACTAATGTCGTTGTGACATCACCAGAACCAAACCCTAAACGTGAAAGCCACGAACATCACACTGGGAACACAGCATGCAGACTGAATCCTGGGTTCTGCTCAGTGTGTACCCGAAAACTAAAGCAAATGACAGGTTGTCTAATAGGCGTAATAGGATTAAAATGATGGTCTGCAACGCCAACAATATCATGAGCACCACATACAATCCAATGGATACTTGTACCAGAGGACAAAGCCATAGTGTGCAGATGTGTGGTTATATTTTTTGCAGTTGGCTTATCCCAAAAAACTGACTTCGAAGAAGCAGTTACAGCCATTTCAGCCAATTACCCCCCCCCCCCCCCCCCCACCTTAGCTATTTAATGAATAATGCAAAACACCGATCTTGCTCAGCAACAAAAACTACTAGATCCAACAGAAGTGTAACAGTTGGGGGAGGGGGATTTGGTTTTTGTTATGTAAACCACTGTCAGGTATACATATCAATGGCATACTGGATGAATAGCCGCTTTTCACAGTGCTAGCATGCAAGGCCACAAATAATTCACATCACACACACACACAAACAGGAGGGGGAAGCACACATATAGGAGAATTCGCCCAATATCAGAAGATGACCCCACACAGTCCAACAGTGGTTATCATACAACACTAACAGGCCCCAGAAGAGATCCAATTGCTTGGCTGGAGATCCAAATAGTTGAATCGCAACCAACATGGCCACTAATGTTTCCCATACTGGACCCTGATTTCGAGCAGCAGGATTTTAATGTGTCCCCGACAGTATGAGAACTAATCTTGCCAGACCCAGTATCTCATTCACGCAGGGTGGATCACAGTGATCACCAGGGTCACATATTAGTGTTCTCTGTGTGAGAAGTCAGGAGAAATATTTTCACAGGGAATCAATTTTTATTTTAACTTTAGTTGCTCTTCAAATAATCAGACAGGAACAGTCGGAGAGCCACGCTTATCTAGGAGAAAGTCTGGAAGCCACACCTTATGAGCCTGTAGCTTTATCTACATAGATAAATATAAGCAGTAATTTTAAATGCAAAAACTGAGATCTCATTCCCACTTTAATAAAATGTATGAAACACCTTAACCAAAATTAAATAAATGACTTAAGACAATGATGAGAGGCGCCACTGGAACAAACTAATGCACAACCTATTTCTCATGCATTACTAGTACAACTGATTGTATTGGTAAAAGGACAATGCATGAAAAGCGCATTGAAAACAAGCTAAATGCATCACTGAATGGCAAATTAGTGTTTTTACCCATTTCAAGACTTGTGAAAAGCTTGTAGTTGTAGACACAGTAAATTGAATTAATAAAATATATATAGTGACATTTTAAGTTGCATTGTAGGATTTATGCTAATCCGTTTACCATTTACTGGAAATAACAAATCATCCCCTCACACTGAAGGGCCAGACACTTCCAAAGACAAGTTAGCACAAAATCACGTTCACAGGATGAAAATAAGCTGCTGTTCCTAGGAGGCTCACAAACACCAAGGGAATGGCTTCAGAGCTTTTAATGAGGCAGGAACACCTCCATGACATCTACAAGGAGTCCCAAGTGCAGTGACTTGTACCACCATGGCAGCACAGAGAAGCAGAAGGCAAATAACTTTGCCTCAGTGTGCATCTGCAGCAAGGACACGGGAGACAAAGACATCTGAGAATTACAGTATGTTATTATGTAAAGGACATTGCAACAAATTACTCATCCATGTTCCACCATTCTGCAGGCTTCACCAAGAAACCCTGTTAGGGAAACACTGTTTGCCAATGCCAAGTCTGTAACTTTATACTTCAAATAATTCAACCAGTCTGATCACCAATTTTGGCATCACACTTATACCCTGCTCTAACCCCAATTATGGTAACTAGCAATGTCAAAATTCTTGTAACAGCTTAAAACAGCAACTACACCCAGCAACAAACATTCCCAGTTATTCTCCAATCACCAAACGAGCAGCAACTAAGGACAGCAGCACAATGGGGGCTTTAGGAACTTAATCTAAGTTACTACAATCAGCAAAAAGAACGTACAGAACAATATACAATGCTTCACAATAGTAAAGTCAAAAGTAGTGTACACCAGAAAATACAGTTCATCACTGTTACATGCCAGACACCAGATTCCAAGCTCAATTCTCCACCGCTGGATACTTGGTGTTGATGCTAAAGCAAGATTATTTTCTCAAAAACAATAGATAGAGACAAATTGCATGTAGCTTATTTGCAAAAGTTTCTAGTTGAGAAAAAAAAAAAATGGATAAACTAACCATAGGTATAAAGACTTTCACCAGAAGCACAATTTGCCTCAGCAGCCATTTGGCAGGGCGCTACTTGTGTAATGTAATAGTAGTCAGTAACATACAGGATGCACGATATAATTCATCACCGATTATACTTTTATCTCCTAAGACTCACTGTACATCTGCTGAACAAGTAGCAGTAAAGCAGAAATGTCATCACTAAACAAGGGATAAACAGTGCTAGTATTATAACTTCTTGTAACACTGTGAAAATAAGCTCCAAGCAAATTGGTTTAGAACATGTGCCAAGAGAGGTCTATTCACAGACAAGTTATGTTTTTCTGTGTCAGGTTGGTGTTCCCCAACCCTAGTCCCCCGGACAGTGCATGTTTTCCTTATCTCCTTGCTGGAGCCCAGGTGTAGTCATTACTGACTCATACATTTTGAAGATCCACAGGAGGTATAAATATTTCACTTGTTACCTGGAAAACCTGCACTTTTAGGGGTACTTGAGGACCAGGGTTGGGAACACTGGTCTGTGGGTAATTGTGAGGAGACGCTACAAGCTAGACCACCTTCATCTAAGCGTTTATTGTTCAATGTAAATGTAGACCTGAAGTAATAGCTATACTTCCAAACCAGTGTGCTCCCCAGAAAATGTTGCCAGTCGGATGGCATCAAAAAGTTGGGGGGGCCTTTGCACAAATTGAATGTTGAAATCCTGACCTTATATTGATTTAACCTCTAGATTAACATATTATATATTAAATTTGTCTCTTCTTAGAGGCCCATTCGTCTGCAGCTTTTTCATAATCAAAGTCTATAGGATCAGCATCAGATTATTCAGTGTACTCTGCTTCATCAGATTCCTTAAACAGGTTTTTATTTGGTTTAGAGTAGAAAATCCCGTGACCAGAGAGTGCACTGATGTTAATTGGCCACCAATATTTTTTTTAAGTGACCAGATACTGCACAAATGCTGGCTATACACAAAAGACCCATCAAGTAAGAAGCACTGTCTTTAAGGTTTACCAGCAAGTGAACTGCTGAAAAACGCACTCTTTTATACAGGTGCCCTCCCCCTCTCCCCTGAAGTTTAACAACCCCCCCCCCCCCCCCCCCATTACACGATATTGACACTCCACCCCCCCCCCCTCCCCCCCCAACCCCTGCAAAAATACACTGCCATCAAGCACTCGTAACTCACTGTGACGAGCAGACCACAGGCAGTGGCCCTTGCCGCCCGGCACTCATGTGATGCGACCAAAAGTCCGGAAAATAAAGTGTGGGGAGAACACTACAACCATTGCAAGAGTTACATAATATTCTATAGGAAAGGAAGGGTGCTCTCTAAATGCAAGGGAAAAACCCCAATATTTGGACCAACACACAACCCATTCACAATCGCTACACAGCGTAAAACCAGTTTTTGACCCCGAGGTTCCTAGCAAAGTACGACCTGAGCAGTGCAGAGTTGTGTGCCAGGTGACTAGTCAGGAACACTTATAATTGCAGCGCACATTTAGTATACTTCATAGATGAGGTCCAATGCATGTTTTTAAAAATAGGGGTTTGTCTGTCATGAAACGCGCTTCTAAATAAAGTGTTGTGCAACAGGCTCTTCCCAACAGGCTGTATATCTTACACAAACTCAAAAGCCAGCAGATCTTGGCTGCACTATATCCACTGATCTCCATAAGACAGCAGGATTGGAACGTGTCATATAACCTCTACAAGGCACAGCACCTGCTGCAGACCATCAGTATAACCACACTTGCAAACACATAAAACATCCCATGTAGTTATTAAAAAAAAAGGTGGGTGTAAAAAGGCTAGAAATTGTCTATGACATCATGGTTTAACATCAGAACAATAAATCTGAATAGTTTTACAAAGACAGAGTGCAGCTGATGATACAGCCATTGGAATATCATCCACTACCCACATGATATTATGAAACGCTCTGTTTTTACCCAATTACACCACAACAAACGCTCACATGATAGGAACTGTTGCAGGGATAAACCATATATGAACTCGGCTGCTTTTGACACCACAACGGTCCCACACCAGCTCGAGAGAAGAATCATATTACTACGCTGTGTTGTTCTGAACTTCTGAGCCACCCACACAAGTTTGCAGAGCCAAAATACTCTGTACTGCTGTAAACATTCTAATGCTTGTATCTACTATAGGTCTACTTCCTCTCATGCTCCTCAGTGTGCACCCTGCTTAGAAGAATGACAAAAGGTGCTTTGACTTTAATTAAAGGGTACATGGAAAGTATGTGACCAAACATTGAATAAAAAAATAAAAAAATACTTAAGTTATGCTCTATATAGCAAACAATAATACAGAGAGATACATAGAATATGTGATGAAATTGAATAAACATTGCACGAGCCTTTTATGGTGGCATCTACACTGTAAATACATGGCTGCAAACCAGATCACATTAACAATACCCAATTCCTCTTATAAGTGAGTACATCTAACAGCCCATACAAGACCTCCTTAACACAAACCATCAATGTGCCTGGGGTTCTACTTATGTTAATTAATTAAATTAACTCCCACATACAATTTCCTTTACCAGGCTAATTACCATACCTCATACCTTTAACATACAATGGTGAAAGGAGCAGAGGGTCAAATCACCTTTTCTTGGAACTTGAGACATTTGAATAAATATAGGCATTTTAACAAAGTGACCCGTCGCTCACAGACCAATGTCACAAAAGGAGAACCCACATGTCTGATTTTGGAAGCGACCCTTATATTCAAGTTGTAATAGAATCAAAGTTTGGGCACATGATCTTCTTGCTTGCCCACAGATGGGCAGAGTTGACCGGTGTGCTGCCAGAAGGAGACCACGAAAAAGAAACATTAAAATAAAACAAAAACTATAATTCACTCAGAGGAACGTAGCCGAGAAACACGTCTAAAAAACACTTATGTTTATACCGGGGAAGCGCATGTAAGATTATGCCATTTTTTTGCATATTGGAGTGGTTACATATTAACATGGTCATGTTAATGGAAAATACAGGCCACTAAAGAACATCGCATTAACTACAATGCATCTCAATCCCTGGATAACAAAAAAGAATAACAACTAGGTCTAGTCTTATTAGAATACTGTTATACATGCATCCCTCATTATACAGATACAACCACCGAAGACAACAGTCAGGGGTAGAGGGAGAATCGACTTCCCATCTAAGATGTACATAGTAAATGTGACTCTAGAACTAGGAGCCCAGTTTACCACCCACCACAGCTATATAAACAGCTCTGTGCCCTGCAGTCAACACCGACACTTGCAGCTGCATTCCAGTAGAGAAAGTTTGTGTGTGTGTGTGTGTGGGGGGGGGGGGGGGGGGGTGTTACAACAGGAACCGATCCAACCACCTGGGTTGGAGAAATGACTAGTGCCAAAGGTATTCATATGCATTGTTTAGAGAGGCCACTACTTGAAAAATCCCTGGATATTTTGATTTCTCTCTGCACATGACAGTTAGGACAACCGTTCTCAATCAACCCCTCCACCATGGTCCCTCCTCCAGGATTCAAATAGGAGGAACCCTGAATCAGAGACCAGTCACTTTGTGTTGAAAGACTTAGTACATAGCTCTTTAATTAAGGTCTATGGAAGCACATGAATGGCTGGCAGCATTACTACAGGAAAACCTATAACAAATACCAGCGAGCTGGCTCTCCAATTCAAGGATCAGGGGATTCTCGGAAGGGGCCCAGGATGGATTTAGGAAACCCTTTACTGTTGCAAACAAGCTTAAACTTTCCACTTAATGTTGTGACTCACTTAAAAGGACCAAAAATTAAAATAAAAGCTGTCTAATAGAACAATCATCAGCAACATTCACCAATGTATGTTCAAACATATGCAAATGAGAAAATTGGTAAAAATACATGAAAGAAAATGTGTGCCATAGTCACGTTTAGTGAGGAGTTATGCGTTCTCTTGTGTTGAACTGTTACCAAAACAAATCCATAATATTGGTAGCGTGTGTAAAAGCTAGAGAAACTGACTGCCATGTTCTAAAATTCATTGCATGAACATTATATTTATAAATAAATGTTGATGATAGGATGGAATGGGGAAAGACAAGACCAAAAGAGACCAGTTCTAATAGTTCTTGCCAAGTGCACAGGAGAGGGGGGGCACAAGGTGATATGTACTGGGGGCACTTGTTGATGAATTCAGGACACATGCTGATGCATAAGACTTATATGGTGGAAATAGGATGACTTTTGAACATTTCCGTCTGTGTAATTGTGCTGTCCAGTATAATCAGAGTACAGGCTGGTGTACTGATTTTGTGAGATAATGCAGTAATGTTTTGAGACACCTGCAGTGCTGAATAAAGTGATGGGCACAGGCTGACCATTAGGTTATTCCTAGCAAACAATGACTTGCCATTGACATGATGCCACCATCTATCAGTGTGCATAACCCTAACACCAAAAACATTGGTGCAGCTCACAAAACTAATTATAAACCTGCTTTTTGATAAATTAGTTCTGGTTTAGATGCATTTGCCAAGCAGCATTATACCACCCACACGGGAAGTACACAGAAACAAGTATAGAAAGTCAGGAAACTGAACAGACCGGCCTCTAAAACTGGGTGTAAAAAGGGGAAGAAAAAAAATAAATAAAAAAACAAAATAAATGGCTACCTGTCTGCAGATTACAAATAAAATAAAAAATCACTGCATTATCTCCAATGAGTGCATGAAAAGCAGATGGCATTATTGTACAAGGTACAGTCTTGTGAATGAAAAGCAACGACCATATTTGGTGTTTGTCCTCAGATAACTCCAGACACTGGCTCTCATAATGCTAATCACTCACTGTGAAAAGCAGAGCAAACAACCCTCCTGTGCAGCCAGTATTCCAGGACAGAATGGGCCATAGCTGGAAGGCCCACCTATAGTATGCCATACACAGGCGCAAATACTGCAAAATAGCAATAAAAAATAGACAGCAAAACCAAGAGTAAAAAATACCTGGATTCTTGCCACTAAAATATATATATACATATATATATATATATATATATATATATATATATACACACACACACACACCCCTTTTCATAAAGTGTAAAGATACATGAATTATTGCTTGGTGAATACAAGCATTCTGCCTTTTTTCATAATTATATGACCACTGTGAGTACTGTTTCATTGTGGTTTCAAATGCCATTTAATTTGCATTTGCGAAGGTCGCAAACAGTCAAATTGTGACCAACACCTACCAAAACCCACATCTCAGATATAAGGATCACCACCATTGTTTGCAGATCTTGCTATCTGTAGCACTAACTTCCCCGCAATTACATCAGTTGAGCTAAAACACAATTGTCTGCTTTTGAATGGATGTAAGTGGAACATTTAAGGGTAATTCCAAACAAAACTTAATTCAATGTCAAGTGGAACCTCCTAAATGAAACTCTGCTACTAAATCTTACTTATCTCCTTCCAGAGTTCAGACACCACAGATAACTTTTAGGTATCCAATCATACTTCTGATATTCCACAAAAAATAATAATATTTAGTTTTGGGCACAATTAGCTTCAACCACAGCAAATATATGCAAAGCTGTTTTTGTGTATATGTGGTTTCCATGACACAAACTGAGAAACTTCCTTGTGACAATAGAGCAGTGATTAAGTGCTCAGTTATGTTGTTTTAATATGGAATAAAGAATCAAAACTTGTCCTAACGACTCAGTGCGATACTAATATATCAGACATAGCAGCTACCCTTTAACTTATAGGAGAACCAATACATATGGTGAAAATCTGGGATTAAATGTATTGCAGAAAAATAGTAACTAGTTCAATGTGCCCATTATTTTATATAACTTTCCCACTGGGACAGTCATAAACAGACTCTTTGGAGATTCCTTATCTACAGCCCACTGTCATTTAAAGCAAAGTGATACAAAGACTATATGGAACACCTCTGAACAATACATCAAGGCACCAAAACAGAGAATGATATTGGAGGAACTTAGTTCCCTAGACACCCACACTAGACATGTTTGGCCTTTTCAAAGCTGTTCCAACAAAAGCTATCCTAAATCCAAGGATTGCATATGGGACAACTTGGCAACCCAAACAACTGTCACTACTGTTTTCACTATCTATTTGTGGGCATCAGACCTAGTACCACCATATAAAAAAAAAAACACCACTTGATCACTTGGGTTACAGTCTTATTATCATCAACATGTATACATATTATGGAACACTATCCAAAGAATATCCAATCATCCACCTGTCATAATGGAGCTTACCACCTGTATTGCAACCAAGGCAGAACCTACCTGTGCTACTCACACTGGAGTGTGACAATCAAGAAGCACATCTGTAGTACAAGAATCTAACCTAAATCATTGACTAGACCAGAACAGGGCACAATATTCAGAATTTCCCATTCCAACATCAAAAGCACCTTACTGTGTCCAAGATGGAGGTAGGGTTAGTAAGGGAACCTGCAATAACAGGCCCTGGGGTCACTTCCATAGGGTGATAAAATGTAAACATAGGTAGGTGACCTGGGACCAACATACATGGCTGCCACCACTCTAGTCACCCACTGGGGCTGGCTGAACAGGAGAACCACATACATGGCCACCACTGGGTCTAAGCAAGGTGGACTTGAAGGTAAAAACCAAAGAAGTCACGCTGGCCCTTTAAGAAGGGCTCCCAGAATGCCCCCTGACACCTGGCACGTGACCAGCACCCCGCGCGGGACCCCTCTCTCGCGCGCCGCGACCGTTACGAATAAAAAAAGGGGGGGGGGATGGGGACAAACAACCGTCTCGCGGCGCCAACCTGACGGCACCGGGGCGGGAACATTAACCCTACATGTGCCGGACTCGATATCAACCCTCTCTCCTCACACAGGACTCACCCGGGCCGGTTCCGGCGTACATCTTGATTCCACCAACCAGAAGCCCTAAGCGACTAGAGAAAGGTATAAAGTTTCCCCAGATAGCGATGATGATGGCGGCGACTCTCCCGGTACTCAGGTATCCATCGAGCTGTCCTCACTCCGCCGCCGTCTCTGTACTGAGAGCGACATGAATTGGTGGAAAAAGGCGGAAGGCGGGGCGCTGACGTCAGTGGGCGGCATCCCGTCTTCCCATTCGCTACGTCTGTCCCAGAGGGCGGGGGCATGGACGGACTTTACTGACGTCATGCGCAGAGGGAAAAGGGCGGGTAAATAAAGGGGCGTGGCCAGAGCGGCGGTTATGGTTACTCAGTCAACGCCAACAAACAACTGTTTGTTTTGGGATTGGATTCAACCCATCCGCCATCTTTGATGTGGGAAACGATCCCTTAGTGCAAATAAAATGGCTTTAGTGTTCCCTGACCCGGATCTATGTTTTTATGGCCTAGTTGAGCAGTGAGCACAAGGAAGCTTTACATGAGGCAGATATGGTCATATTGCTGGAGTCTGTTTTTCACAATGGTTGCTTTTTTCCAGGGACAGTCCAAAGTTGTCCTTGTTTTCCAGTATTGACCAATTGCACAATAAAATGCCCCCTTTTCTGCATGATGTACACAAGCATTCCCATATGTTGTTACCCTCCAAGCTGTGAAAGTTAATATATATTGAAAATGAGCATTTACAATACAAAAATAAACACCATTATACGCTCCAGTAAATGTGACATGATGGGGTTTGCAGTGCTCCAGTGGTAACCTGTGTGGATGCATTAATTTCCATCATCACGGCCCCACCCCCTGCTGCGTAATGATGGGAAAGTTGGTCTACTGCCCCATGAGTCCGGGAGAACTCCCCTAAATCCCTGAGTCACCCGGACATTCCATAAGTATGTACAAAATACGCAAATATTATGGCTAAATAGTAAATTCTTAATTTGCACGGTATGGTGCAAAAGTGATTCCTGTGCCATACCTCCCATCTGTCGCGATATAGTTAGTCCAGTCCCGTTTTTAGAGCTCTGTCCCAACTGTTGGAACTTTTATGTCTGACCATTGTAATGTTTAGGAGGTATGTGCTCTGCATTGCACTAACTTAAAGTCAATGGGTCTATGGGCAGCATGGTGGCTTAGTGGTTAGCACTTCTTCCTCACAGCACTGGGGTCATGAGTTCATTTCCCCACCATGGCCTCATCTGTGTGGAGTTTGTATGTTCTCCCTGTGTTTGCATGGGTTTCCTCCGGGTGCTCCGGTTTCCCCCCACACATGAAAAACATACTAGTAGGTTAATTGGCTGCTAACAAATTGACCCTAGTCTATCTGTCTGTGTGTGTGCTGGGGAATTTGGACTGTAAGCGCCAATGGGGCAGGGACTGATGTGAGTGAGTTCTCTGTTCAGCCCTGCAGAATTAGTGGCAGTATATAAATAAATGGTGATGATGATTCATCTTCGAATGCAATGAAATACATAAATCGGGATGTTCTTGATGTGTACGGTACATACAATGCACTTTTATAGTTTCACTTGTAAACACATGTTCTGGAATGCATATGTGTAGTCATCACTATCAGTGAGCACTGACACCTGTCCTGTAGCTGGTACATGTCATACAGCTTAAAAACACATACAGTACCTAAGAGATGCCCTGAACTTGAGTAGGCCGCATCTGCGTAGACACGTCCTTACTGTACTTTGCCTATGTCCATCCCTTTCCACCCCTGTTCTAGGCAGTTGTGTCTGTTGCATTCGGACATGACTTGTGGCTCATGCGCAGAGCTTTTCCACGCAAAATCCAGCACGCAAATGGACTTTGTCCGAAGATATATCAAGCCCAATAAGTGTACATTTATTCAACAGGGAAAAACATGAAAGTAGTTTCCGAATAGACAACTTTCAGAAGTGGAATACGGATTTTAAAAGAGTTCATTAAAAAAACAGGTAGAAGGAGTGTCACCATTTTTATGTGATCAAATTCTGTTTTTGCGTCAAAGACAGAATTTTCTGCATTGATTTTGCTGATAAATATATCTACTTAAACCACACGCGCACATGTATATACTCGGAAACACCTTTGCTTTTGTGCATCTATAAATACACACTGGTATGTTGGAGCAGCAGATCAAGTGAAGTATTTTGGACTCATGAAAGGCAAGTAGCCGCGCTCTATTCTCTACAAGGCAAACAGCTGTTCATGGCTGTTAGTTTAATGTTACTTCTCAGAACACGACTGTTCGGGAGGCAAAAGAGGGACGTGTGAGGAAAGAGAGTAAATACACGACAGGGAACACAACTTCCAACTCGAAGCCACAAAGAACTGTATTTGCTATCAATGAAAACAATGAGCTATTAGGTTTATTGTGTTACTTTACAATCCGTTGTGCTCATTCATGTTGAGTCAATGGTCCCTACGGAATGAGAGGTCGAAGTGGTTAAAAAGGTCTAGTCATACCTAGAGATGAGTACGTTATGGTAAAATGTTTAAATGCTGTCTAAATTCTCCACACAAACACCATTTGCACATGATTTGGGGCTGGTCCAACCTAAATTCTTGAACTCAATTTAAAATGGCCACCAGAAGGGGAACGCATTCGTAAAAACGCATCAAACGTACTATGAACGCAGTCGGGACGGACATCAAACAGGTTTTGAACTGTGGTAGAATCTTTAAAAGTTGCAAAATTTTAATAATTTTACGCGATTTTCAAACTTTATTGTGGATTCAATTAACTAGTTCAAGAACCATCTTCAAAACGTTTTGGGTATCTGTAATGACCCAGGACACTTAATGCCAAATTCCACCATGCGGATTAAGAAGAACATTCCACAGTTTTGAAAATTTTGCTTACCTCGTGTGGTGACATATCTTGAGAAAAGGCAAACTTTCTGGTCATAAGTCAAAAACCAGTTATGTTGTGTATACAGGAGTTTATAGTAAACTCAGAATAATACTTGCTTTCTTTTTTGGAAATTGAAAACTAATTTTTTTTAATAATAATACTTTTTTCAATTTCACGATAGTTGTGCCTTAATAATAATAATAATAATAATAATATTTGACACATTGCTCAGCAATAGAACTCAATTTATGCATTTTGTTAGTTACTCAGTATGAAAGTGATTTGTTTTTATTGACTAGCTTTATTAATATTTCTGCTAGGTAATGCCCAATAAATAAAGTATATGTGTATGAACTTCCATGTGGAGGAATTGTAGTGCTTGTCCAATCAGGATATGATCATTTAACATTGGGCAATGGATAACGAAATTTTGACACCTCGTAGAATTTAAATATAATACATTATAATACTCCATTTGACATTTTAGATTTAAAGAGCATTATATAGATATCTCAGAATTGCACATCCAGAGTTGTTCAGATACATTACGGGCTGGCTACTGGACCCAAATTATTATACTAACCAAAAACTTTTCTTTCCATGTTCCCCAGCAGCTTAACACCATTTACGCAGAACCTTTCCTCCCTAAAACAATATCACAAACTCTTCTCTTTGGAGACACCTACAAGGTATGGATAATTACACATAGGATGTTGAAACAATCTTGGACAGCTATCAAATATATTAAGATTTGGGGTAACCGCACGTTTACACTAGGATTAGAAAATAAAACATTTTTAGAATGGAAATATAAGGCATATCATTAATAAGATATATATTTGATCTCAAAGGAACAATATACACTTTTCAACAGTTGACAAAAAAAAAGTTTCATTTAAGGTATACAAAATTCTACATTTATTTACCACTCCGTCATTATGTGATGTCGTTGACCCAGAACAAATCAAGTTGGCCAATTTCTTACAACTTAGAAAACATACTCTATTTTGTAAAAAACTAATAAACATAAAATTAAATGTCTATACACAGATTTACTTTAATCAGATAACAAAAGACTCGTTAAATGTCTTAAAAAAAAATCCCAAATCCAGAGGGCTCAGAAGTACTATTAAAATATCTTAATAAAGGGATCATGAAACTGCTCCATTCAGCAAAGCTACAAGAGGTAAACATTAAATGAATTATCAGAGTTTTCATTTCCAAAGGCCAGAGAAAACACTTTGTAAGTAGAGTCCATACCTGGTGCCTACTCTCCCTGAAGAGTAGGCAACCTCCCGGATACTTGTAGAGGCGGAGCTCAATGACTCCATTGCACCATTAAGCCTCCCCCCGGTATTCAATTTTCTATAGTAGGGGGCGAGGCTATGGTTACTTGACAGCGTCACCACGCCCCTCCCCCCCCTACACTTGTCACATGACCTGAGGTTTTAAAAGTTGGCAAGTATGAAGTAGACCACTTTCCGTGGAAGAAGTGGTCTGTTCTCCCACGAGTCCGGGAGAACTACACAACATGTGAGAGTAGCAATCTCTCCTAAACCTACAATAAAATGACTTGTATCAGCTGAACCGATTTTAATACATTCAATTTACTTTGAGGTTTATTTTAGAGTTGTTTTATACCCCATTCATACTGCACCAAAAACCCGGGTTTTTGCAGAGGCACGCTGAAAAACCCAGGTCTTGGTGCAGTATGAATAGTCCAACCACAAAATCCCGGGACTTAGACCCGTGATTTTGCGAGGGGTAATTCCCGGGTTGGACCCCGCTCGCCTGCAGTATGAATGGTGCAACCCGTGTAATTCCCGGGTCTCACCATTCATACTGTAAAAAAAAAAATGGGGAAGTAAAAAAAAAAGGATTTTAATTATTAAAAAATACATAACAAATGTTTACTTAACTTATTTTCAGCCAGCGGTGTTTCCGGTGCGTTGCCGGCTGTCAGGGGGACCTCTGGGTACTAAAATGACGTCATTTCTAATGGACTAGAAATGACGTCATTTTGGTGCAGTGGTGCATCTGCTACTGGTACGTGGTGCAGTGTCTGGAGGTGAAGGGAGGCTTGTGAGGGGCAGCCTAGTTCTTAACAGTGATAGGCAGCCCTCCGAGGAGTCTCCCGCCCCCATTGAGATGTGACCACACCCCCTGTCCTGATGCCAGGTACTCACATGTTGAGAGGTATGGTTATATCTGTCTTCAAGGTTGAGATGTACTGAAGCGTAATGTGACTCTAAATACTGATGAACATTTTCAATTTGCATCCAATAGTCAACTGAGAATGGAATCAAATAATCATCACCTTTGGCCCTGCCTTGCCCCTTAATTTGAACATATATGTAGAGATTGCCACCATTGCCCATAGGTTTGTGTGTAATATGGTGGAATATGCAGACGTACAGAAGTTTGCACAGGGTGAGGAGGTCTTGTTTTGTCTACAAATGATTGTGTGTCCTCACCTAAAGAGGGCAAATTAATACATGTTGAATTCTGTTCTATGCAGACATAATACCTATATTGCATTATGACAGATTATACTTATAAACAATGGTCTGTTACTGTTTCTCCACATTGCAGCCACCTGTGCTGAAATAATTGATGCTTACAGCAGTATGAGACAGGGTTTGGTCAGTCTGCGAGGAAACAGAGAAACAAGTTCTGAATTTCCCTGCTCATCTATGCAGATCACTGACTGACACCACCTTAAAGACATTTTTTTACATTGTTGGGCGGATTTTTTAAAGCAAAAAGCCCTTTTGCCTGCGAAAATGGGATATGATTCTGCACATTGAAATAAGACAACTAAGAGAAAATGGACATGGTTAACAATGTAACCAGGAATAATAAAGGCTTTAAAGAGGGTATAGTTACTCCCCAGACTGCCTGCAGAGAGAGGTTACATTTGTAAGATAATGCCTCATTCACCAGGCCGCTGCTCCGCTTCCAATACTCTGAAATGCTCTTCTGTCCTGAGATACTACAGAGATGTATTTCTGAAACTAGTCTGTCATGAAATCAGAGTCAGGATGGGCCTGGCAGTCTGCTCAGGTGGGTACTACCCCCAGAGAGGTGCGGAGTCTAACGGAATAAAAAAGGTTTTCACCAGGGATCCCCACAAAGGAATGTGGCTCTCTAGCCGGAGGTCGCGGTCCTCTAGGGGCCGATGAGCGAGACTAGATGGAGGATCAGGAGATATTGGTTACAGTAAGGATATGTCAGAGTGCTGGAGGAGGGTCCAACAGGTAAGTGGAAGTTCAGGATTATAGAAAAGAGCAATAGTCTGCAGGATGCTGATGCAGCGGGGTCCTGATGAGCTGGAAGCCCTGGAGCAGGATCAGAAGAGATGCACAACGATCTGCAGCATAGCGGCAATGTCTTGAATGCGGAACTGGTACAGGTATAGACAGGAGAGCAATAGACTGCAGGGTGATGAAGCGCTGAGGTCCTGTTGAGCTGGAAGCCCTGGAGCAGGATCAGAGGAGATGCGCAACGCTCTGCAGTGTAATTGCTGAATCTTGAGTACAACGAGGTGGATGCTATAAACAGGAGCCAGAGGAGGAGACGTCCTGGCAACCATAGTAATGAGGCAGGTGCTTTAAATAGACAGGATGACAGGTACTTAACCAATCAAGTGAATGTAGGGAGTATTGAAAAGACCAGGTGAGCGCATGCTCAGTTCACAGCAACCAGAGGTTAGCTGATGAGATGTGTGACAGTCTTTTCTGATTGGTCATGACTTTGTCACCTGCTGGCAGTGATATTATAACAGTCACATACTTTACTAGCCATGCAGCTATTATAGCACTGCAGCCTAGGTTATTGCAGAGGCAGGAGGCATTGTACAAAGGGGGCATCTAAATACAAATGTTTCCAATGTAGATTCTACTGGTCCTTAAAAGTAACTTACACTGTATCCAAGAATGTGGACACAGCTAATGGTGGTTGATCGCATAGATCTCCTCTGTCACAACTGAGCGTAGAGTACCTGCTAATGTTGGCACAACTTGAAAGGAAGGTGCAGAATCTAACGTGCCCCTGGTTTTCACCAAGGAATGGGCTGCATTGCAGGAGACACGCAGGTCGCGCTCCTTCCCCGAGTCGTAAAGTGAGGCACGGAACGAGAGTAGTCAGATGAGCTGGTTCGGTAACGTGCTGGCAACGTGGTACAAGGGGAAAACCCAGAAGGAGGGTCAGCCAAGCCGGGGCGGTAACAGTCAGGCAGCAATACACTAGGGAGATCCAAAAGAGTAGTCAAGACAATCCGGGTAATAAGGGCACAAGAATAGCAGAGGAGTCAGGTAAGCCAAGTAACACAGGAACGCTGGAGCAGGAGGAAGACCTAATACTCTGGCACAGGTGGGAGGACAGGGACTGCCTTATAAACAGTAGGCAGCCAATGAAAGAGAGAGGCAGCCGCTGGAGGTTAGCATAGCGACCCATTGCTAGGCAACAGGACGCGCTGAAGCCCCGGCGGTCTGGCTAGAAGTCTTGCGTCTGGCAACCAGACACACAGAGAGAGAGGAGAGGCAGCCGTACTTTTTAGGCAATAAATCAAGTATTTCATTGTTTTTTTCTTGACCCAATATTTCACTATGAATATAAGATCCCTCAGGGATGTGACTATTTCCTATGGAATTGTTATGCTGTATTCCTACACACATGGCTGCCTCTATGGTGTGCAGTTGACAGGTCCACGGTACTTTTTTTAAACGACCACTTTCAAATAAGTGGTGTCCTTTCAAGCCACTAGCCCCAGACAAATGGAAGGATATGACACTTGTAACCGCTGCCTATTGAGATTAATTGATTAGCTAAGTATATTCTAGAAAGGAGCAATATCATTGTAGAATTTACTAAGCAAGTTGTTAACACTGATAAGCCTTGCGGGGCCTATATAGTAGTAATCTGTTGTATTTCCATTTTTACTCAGATTTGGCAGAGCTATTTATTATTCTTATCCTGTCAGAAAAGCTCTTCCAAAAACGGCTCTCCCAGCGGAGTACCTTAACCCCCGATGGTGTCTTTAGCCGCAGCTGTGAAGCACATCACGTCCTTGTCTTGCCGGCGTGTTTTACTGGGCATGCGCTGCCGAAAAATTCAAACTATGGAAAGAATACGCTCACCGTCGTCCATAGCATTAGGGAAGATAGGCATTACACCATCTTCAGCTGGCGTTAGCTTTTTGTGAAAAGCTACGTTTTTCGCAGCTTGGAAAATAGCTGTCCCCATAGAGATGCATGTGTGTGTTACATGCCTGACGGATTGAACTGGGCACAGATTAAAATAAAACACAAAAATGACAGCAAATGTCATTTGGTTTAAGGGTGAACCGCAATATGTTGGATAGGGTTGAATGTAAGCCAATTATTATCAGACCTGCATATCACTATTGAAAACCAAAAATGCACCATGTCAATGGGTATAGAAATATAGAATTTGATGGCAGATAAGAACCGCTTGGCCCATCCAGTCTGCCCATTTTTTAAACTATGGTAACCTCAAACCCTATTTGATCCTTAGTTCTTTGTAAGGATATCCTTATGTCTATCCCAAACGTGTTTAAAATGCTCTACTGTATTACCCTCTACCACCTCTGATGGTGTCACGAGCCGCGGCGGTACTCACAGCCTCCGCGGCTCGCTTCTCATGCGCCCCAGCGTCCCGGCCGTCACTTTGACGACCGGGACGTTATTTTCTCCTCCTGTCCGGCCGTCACCAGGGCAATGGCTGGGCGCTAGTTCACTAGCGCTGCGTCCCGACGGTGCTGGTAGCCGGGCGTATGCGCATAAATAGTCAGTCTATGGGGCTGATTAACAGGCATTAGCCTGCAACTGTGTAGCTCAGGGACAAGCCCTGATTGGCCCTGCTGGATTCTTGTAATTACTCTGCAGGAGTGTGTTCCACTGCTGATTGGTCTGTGTCTGTATTTAAGGCAATGAGGTCTGCTGCCTCATTGCCGGTTATAGCTTCTGTGCTCCAGTCTGCTGACCTGCTTGTTCCTGTTCCTGTATTTTGATACCGCTACTGATTTCCCGTGTATGACCCTTGGCTTTGAATTGGACTTCGCTTGTGGTTCCTGTGACCCTGATCTCTGGCCTGTTTACCGTTTCTGCTATCCGCCTGTGACCCCTGACCTCAGCTTGCTTACCGATACTGTTGTCTGCTGCCGGCCCTTGACCTCTGCCTGGACCTCACTCCGCTTGCCTGGGTTCTCCCCAGCCGGTACACAGTTCACGACCCTCTGTCAGTCTGCGGCCCAGTCTGTCCCCACCATCAGGGGCTCCAGTAACCAACTGATTGGCAGAGTAGATTCCGGGTTGTGTTGTGCCGGCTGGAGGGGTTCCTAACAGATGGGAGGATATTCCGCTTATCCACTACCCTTTCTGTGCAGTAATTTTTTCTCAAATTACCTCTGAACCTACTTACCCCCAGTGTCAGTACATGTCCTCATGTTCTAATACTTCTCTTCCCCCCAGTGTCAGTACATGTCCTCATGTTCTAATACTTCTCTTCCCCCCAGTGTCAGTACATGTCCTCATGTTCTAATACTTCTCTTCCCCCCAGTGTCAGTGCATGTCCTCATGTTCTAATACTTCTCTTCCCCCCAGTGTCAGTACATGTCCTCGTGTTCTAATAATTCTCTTCCTTTGTAGAATGTTTCCCTCCTGCACCTTGTTATAACCCTTGATTTATATGAAAGTTTCTATCATGTCCCCCGTTCTCTTCTCTGCTCCAAACTATACATAATAAGACCTTTTAGTCTTTCCGGGTAAGTTTTGTGGTGCAGACAATGCACCATTTTAGTTGCCCTTCTTTATACAGTCTGTAATGTATTTATATCCTTCTGGAGATATGGCCTCCAGAACTGAACACAGTATTCTAGATGAGGCCGTACCAATGGCCTATACAGTGGTATTATTACTTCTTTCTTTCTGCTACTGGTTCCTCTCCCTATACAACCAAGCATCTGACTTGTCTTCCTCATTGCTTTGTTACATTACTTACCTGCCTTTACGTCACCTGAAATAGTGACTCCTAGTTCCCTTATCTGGAGTGTTCCTCTCAATACCCAGTGATGGGTTTCTCAAGACACCTTGGGGTATATTTACTAAACTGTAGGTTTGAAAAAGTGTAGATGTTGCCTATAGCAACCAATCAGATTCTAGCTGTCGTTTTGTAGAATGTACTAATTAAATGATAACTAGAATCTGATTGGTTGCTATAGGCAGTAAATATACCCCAAGCTTGTCACATATCCCATGATGGGTTTCTGAAGTCTTCTGCCCAAATACCATCCAAGATATAACTATGTGAAAAGATGTTGTTCAACTATTTTTCAGTGTGTAAAAAGGCTAACTTGCAAATCCACAGAAACAGGGATAGGCTGAAAAACATGACACGCAACCTATCCCTGACAATGTGGTCAGTCTGAAAGCTTGGAGAGCATTTGACAATGTTGTTTTTCAATTATCTGAATGAAGGTAATGCAAATTGGTGACCTGAATGATAAAGGACAACACTCAGTTCTGTGGAGAGGTGGGGGTGGGGGGCACATTACAGTGTAGTAGAGACAAAAGGAAGTAAAAGGGATCAGTAAACAAGACACAGAGGAGATATAGATGCCTGGCTCACAGGTCACCCGAAATACTGATACTTAATAACATGGGAAATAATCTGAGAAAGTTATATGGATAGTAATTACCTTCAGGAGAAAATACAGCAAAGCAGGTGTAGTAAACATTTGTTTCCCCATCACCTTGTTTAGCTCTGTGCTTATTATACAAAAATAGACCTCCCTACCAGAGCTGTTACAGGAATTGATAAGCTTGGCTCCTACTATCGGGGGTTAGAAGTCTAATTACTGACCTCCCCCTCACAACTTTCATTATCTCACTCTGGTAAGTAGTGCTGGCCAAAACAAGGGGCAGGATGCACCCATCAGTGTTTAAACAGAGGATCTAAACTGCTTTGTTATCTTACAAAACTAAAAAAGTGCATAGCCAAACATTTCAGGGAAAGTCGAGACAGGCATCCATTTACCACTACGCCACGTTACATACGCTGTCCGGATCAGAGGTGACCACAAGAAAATGATGTCAGCATGGTCTCTTGCAAACCACATACATCACGGCTGCCGTTGCGGAAACTGAATCTGATTAAGGCTGGGTAACCACTATACAAAATTTCTCCCAATACGATATCCCTAACGATTTTACCAGCGATTAAAATAAAACGTCCCGATCAGCAGCCGCTTCCTGTGTACACACTAAACACATTTTACACGATTTACCTTCAGATCTGTGATCTTCATCTGTCATAACCATCGGCTGAAAAGATGGTGACTCTGCACTCTCCATAGAGATCTATGGACACTGCCGGTCCTGAGTACATACACACTGCAGAACTGGAAACAACATCGTTCCATCGTTGCACAAGATTTTTAGTCCAGTTTAAAAATCAAATGAAACCATATGATGTGCTTTGTAACGATAATCGTACATCGTTGCAGGGTACACACTAATGCGATATCGGCCCGAACGGTCGTTTATCATGTGATTGACCAGATAGTCGGCTGAGAACACTGTAGTGTGTACCCAACCTTATGGATGATCTGGTTGTATTGATTACTTGCATATTGACTTCCTTTCAACAGTATTTATGTATCTAATACTTATTTAAGCTTCCTTTTACCAGTCATATATAGTGCTAATATAATGGTGCTGCAGGACGTGTTACCTTCAGTAGAGCTATAAATATTGTTGACTCTTCATTGTTGACCTTCTGCCTCTACTCTGACCCTGTCTGCTGCTGGTCCTGATCTCTGGCTTGTACTTTGACTATCCATTTGCATTATGAGCGTGTATTGTAGTTATGCTCTGTTACCGGCACAAGAAGACTACTCTGCCTCGGTCTTCTCTCCAGGGTTGTCACAGAAGAACGGACAGCTGCCTGGATTCTGGACGTTATTTAGGTGGCTGCATAAGTTTCACGGTCACTAGAATTCTTGACCCAGTGTTCTGCCAGTTGTTATCACTACTCTCGAGGCGCGGAGTCTAACGTAACGACTGGTCTTGTCCAGGGACCCCCGCAAGAGGGTTTGTGATTTTGCAGCGTCACTATGCAGGTCACGGTCCTCAAGAGAGTGCAGCAGAGCAATGGAGTACAGCTAAATATAGAGATGGACAGTAATAATGATGCAATGATACTTAGAAGAGCAATTGCGAGTATATATGATGGTTGTAGCAAGAGCTGCCTGGACAGGTGGAGAGATGAAACAGAAACTATGGGATAAACAAACAGAGGTAATGTTATCCCATATGAGGCTAACGGGGTCAGTCCAACTGGAGAAATATAGCACGGCAGTGGAGAGTATTGGGTCCAATCCAGCTACAGAGTCCCTGTATCCTTCCTGATTCTCTCCTGGTACTGATTTTCTGCTTGTTCCTGACTACTCTCCTGTGATCTGATTTGGCTCCTGTTTGGCTCTTCTGGCTTGATCCCGGAATTCCTGACCGCTCTCTAGTTTATTGATGTGGCTCCTGTTTGGCTCTCCTGGTTTGACTCGGCTTCCCTGACTACTCTCATGAATCCTGATTTGGCTACCTCGTGATCTCTCATTACCAACCAGCCTGCCTGACTCTTCTACTTCGCCTATTACCAAATCAGCAACTGACTCTGAGGGCCAAATCTCCTTGCTGGGGACCCTGTTGTATACCAGGGGTGTTAGACTCTGGGCCTCAGTGTTCAGTAGCGCCAACTGGTGGTAGGTAGCTGCCATTGTATATCCCCGTGTTGAGACATCTACTCTGTTAAGCCACCCATAAGCTGCCACAAAAGCTCATCACCAGCAGCATCAGATGGTAAGCCCAGTATCACAGCGTATGTGGCTTCAAAATGTGCCAGATGCTCTATAATAATGTCATTGAAATCAATAAGATTATTGTTGAGCATGTTGGAGGATGGAGATGACGGCTATCGGCGTGGGTGCGTGGTCCTCTCCTGACTTCCTGTAAACAGGAAATGGTCCAAACAATCAGCCTGAGGTGGGAATGGTCAGATCCCATTCAATATAGTCATCAATGTCCAAAGTGTGTTCCTAGAAGACCATTAGAGTAAGCTGATAATAGTGGCTATTGGTTACTCAGTGGGGTCTGAAATAATAAACAGCGTTGCTTAATCTCATTGATGTGTATCTGTTCTATGTTTAAAGACCCTCCAGGGGTTATGTTTTAGTACTAGCCCAACACCCCTCCCCTGCCCAGTATACACCTCTGCCTTGCAAAAGAGCCCCTCCCCCATGTCACATCCTGTCACATGGTGCCACCCCAGCCCCGCTCCCATGTCACATCCAGTCACATGGTGCCACCCCAGCCCCGCTCCCATGTCACATCCTGTCACATGGTGCCACCCCAGCCCCGCTCCCATGTCACATCCTGTCACATGGTGCCACCCCAGCCCCGCTCCCATGTCACATCCTGTCACATGGTGCCACCCCAGCCCCGCTCCCATGTCACATCCAGTCACATGGTGCCACCCCAGCCCCGCTCCCATGTCACATACTGTCACATGGTGCCACCCCAGCCCCGCTCCCATGTCACATCCAGTCACATGGTGCCACCCCAGCCCCGCTCCCATGTCACATCCTGTCACATGGTGCAACCCCAGCCCTGCTCCCATGTCACATCCAGTCACATGGTGCCACCCCAGCCCCGCTCCCATGTCACATACTGTCACATGGTGCCACCCCAGCCCCGCTCCCATGTCACATCCAGTCACATGGTGCCACCCCAGCCCCGCTCCCATGTCACATACTGTCACATGGTGCCACCCCAGCCCCGCTCCCATGTCACATCCTGTCACATGGTGCCACCCCAGCCCCGCTCCCATGTCACATACTGTCACATGGTGCCACCCCAGCCCCGCTCCCATGTCACATCCAGTCACATGGTGCCACCCCAGCCCCGCTCCCATGTCACATACTGTCACATGGTGCCACCCCAGCCCCGCTCCCATGTCACATCCTGTCACATGGTGCCACCCCAGCCCCGCTCCCATGTCACATCCAGTCACATGGTGCCACCCCAGCCCTGCTCCCATGTCACATCCAGTCACATGGTGCCACCGCAGCCCCTCTGGAGGAAATCTATCAAGGCAGATGGGACAGACACATGATGGCAGACTATAGATAGAGCCTCCTACGTGATTGTCCTGATAACCCACATAAAATAAAATTGTACAAACAGCGTTATACTGTGCATTAATTGTAATTATCCGAGTATACCGAATAAAATGCCATTATGTATTTCATGTGTTTACTTTTGAGACTATTTTAATGCGATTTGTGAATAAGCTCTACCTGACCATTACATTTTTTGCATTTTATGTTTTTCAATACGGTACTAATTATCTAAAAATTAGAGCCAATCTAACAAAACTGAGGACATATTCAGAATCAACACTACAAAGTTACCCCAAATTCAATAAATTATGATTGGCAATAAAATGAGTGTTGACCAGTGTAATGTGTTTTCTTGTGACTTCCCACCTAAATCTTAAACAAAATGGGCCTGATTCATTAAGGAAAAGAAAGCAAAAATGGTAACTTTGAGCATTGGCAAAACCATGTTGCGTTGGAGGGGGAGGTAAATTTAAAATGTGGGGACAGATTGGGGTATAGCATGTCCTAGATCAACTTTTAGGGAAATATTCAATTAGGGTTCCGGTCCGCGGTAACGCGTCTTACTGCGGAAAATGCGCACTATTACAGGTAATACGGTACCGCAATACTACGGATTTTCGTACGCAACCCTATGGGGTGCGAATGAAAATCCACGTTATTGCGGTACCATGGATTAAGTTTGTGGCCCGTTCCGGAGTGATCCCGAGGACCGGAATCGTAATTGAATATGCCCCTTAATGTCAGTGTAAAAATAAAGCTATCAAGTATTTGTGTGATACATAAAAAACAGACAGTATTTATCTTATGTGCAAAATAATACACTCATTTGCACTCCTTGCATTGTAACATGGTTTTGCCAAGGTTCAGAGTTACTAATTTTTTTGCTTTATTTTCCTTAATATATCAGGCCCAATGTATGTTAATGTGATGTTTACCCTCTTTTGTATACTACCTCTCCTCTGCCTGTTCTGTAACCTTTCCTTTCTACCTCTGATAGAAACCAATAAAAATAAATTTCAATAACATGAAAAGAAAGAAACAGGAGGGAGAGCAGGAGCTTTAAAACAAGATAATTTGATTTTCAGAAAGTGATTAAGGATAAACAGATTCCCTTGACACATAGAGGTATCATCACTGCCATATCTGGATTACTGGAAACAATTCCACACATTGTTACTTTTTGTTATCTGTACAAAGTGGACACTTTATCTCCAAGTCTGAGATATTCACATATTGTTTTATTGTTCTAGGGGAATGAGAAAATTAAATTACATTTATATCAGTAATTGTTGTCTGTTTAATGCCAGATAGGTAATCACCGGTAATTAGAGGGAAACTATCATAAAAACTTATGTTTAGGAAACAACCTTTACCATCTCCAATCCACATAGTCAAAAAGTTGATCTGGTTCATAGCTGGAATGTAGAAATGACCAGGTGTATACATAAGGTGGGGGACAATGTTTTACTTATAACTTAGGGACGCCAAATATTCCCTAATTGTATTTTTATGGCCCTGAATATCTAGAAACCTCTATAACATCGGTACTCTCAGTAAACATGTTATTCTTTGCAGATGACACTCTCCCTGTATTACACTATACTTTTTCAGCCTATGGGGCATATTCAATTAACCACGTTACTCGCAAAAGTAACGCAGTATTAAAAGTATTACCGTTATTATGGTAATTCTAACCCAGATTTCATCTCGCAGCTCAGGAAGCCGCCGTTAAAGGTACCGTAATAACAGTAATTACGCACACTATTACCGCAATAACAGTAATAGTGCGCAAGCTGAGTTACTTTTGACAGTAACGCGGCCAATTGAATATGCCCCTATATGTTGCCTCCTAATCTTTCCCTATTTGCCTCGAATTCGCCATCCCCCATAACTTTAATCTCTTTTTAGTTTCTCCAAACGTTCTCAGTTCACTATAGAAAATCACAAATCAAGACGATATAGAAGCAGTACAAATTGTTTGCACAGTTTGAAATGTTATTTATTTTTTATGCTATTTACATGCTGGACATGTGCTTGTCTGCTGCGTCTTGAAATAAAATCATTGTTACCAAAATAAAAACCTCATAATTAAACTTGTCAACATGTGCATCTCTCTTCTGGCATTCTAGCACAGTTTATCCATACACATCAATGGGTAATAAAACAAAAATATTAAAAAAAAGCTGAAGAAATACCTACAAAATGTGCATAAACAGCTAAAAATGCTGCTTTAGTGTGAGAAACACTGTAGCGGATCTACTGCCAGAAACCAATTGCTGCTGCTGACATTGTCTACGCAGGTGAGAGCCAGGGGCTGCAGTGATATCAGTACGTACGTCTGCCATTGGGGCTCTGAGAACTTGAATGGTGACAGACTGTGATAGAGGGGCGTGGTCATGTCATGATGGGGGCGTAGCCAGACCTCCAGGTACGTGCTACCTCCTCTCCCCCCTCCTCTCCAGACACCCTGACGGAAATTCCCTGTATGCACAGAGCAGTGGTTTAGGGATCAGTGAGCACAAATGTAACCGGGAATGTCCATAGCCAGAGAGGAGGTTCTAAATTTCCACTTTGACCACTGGTTCAAATTTGCTCATTTGTGGGCGGAGTTTGGTCAGAACAGGGGTGGGACTTATTTTGTCCCCATTTTCTGATTCTAAATATTGGGAGGTATGTGGACTATGGGACACAGGCATAAAATCAGGACTGTCCCACATAAGCACTGACTGTAGCTGTGTTTTATTGTTGCTTCTCTCTGTCTGTCTCAATATCCTATATATACTGTGGCTGAGTACAGCAATTAGTGTTATCAGTGATTAACTAACAATGTTGTCTATAGCCTTGGGAGTCTGCATCCCGATGTATGAGTGAATGGAGCAAAATATAACATTAACGGCTCTGGGAGGCGCTAAATAAATATATTGTGTGATAAAGCAAAGAAACATTTTACTTATTGGTGTCATAAAGATACCAGAGTCCATTAACAACAGACAATGTACCGGGATTGATAGGCAGAAGATTCACCACCCACTCAGTCATAACTGAGATTTCTGTTTATATGAAGCCGAATTGGCTGTTACAATGTTACTGTTTGCTTATTTTTTCTTTCTTTTTTTTCAACCTGCCACTTGTGGTTTTGTTGTCCTTGTTTTATTTATCATCATCATTTATATAGCGCCACTGATTCCGCAGCGCTGTACAGAGAACTCACTCACATCAGTCCCTGCCCCATTGGAGCTTACAGTCTAAGTTCTCTAACACACACACAGACAGACAGAGAGACTAAGGTCAATTTGATAGCAGCCAATTAACCTACTAGTATGTTATTTCTGGTCCCGCCCATAAAAGTCCTGACCACGCCCCCAAAATTGCTGCCCAGGGTTGTGTGGGAACAAACTAAATCCGCAGAAAATTCTGTATATAACTTTATACATATTATTATCCTTTATTTACAAAACATCAACATATTACACAGAACATTGAGGTGATCACTGTTAGGAACTCCCAAGTCAGTACAGTGAAACTCGGGAACTACTCAGAAGGCCAGGTGTTCGCTGGAGCCCCTAGTGGTGGGGACAGACTGGGCTGCGGGCCGAATGAGGGTCGAGTAGCGTATACTGACTTAAAGGAGTTTCCCAGAAGTGGAGTGATTGGTGGACTGTAGTATAAGAGAAATCAAAGGTCACAGGCACAGAAGCAATATCCAAGGGCAAGCAAAGGGTCAAACTCACAGGCAGAGATGCGAAATCCGAATTCCAGGCAAAGGTCAAGGTCAGAAGAGAAGGGTCAAAGGTCCAATAACAAGCAGGGGTCAAACACAGGTGGTCAAATCTAAGGTAACAGGAACCTAAATGGATAGTACAAGCAGGCAGCAGGACTGAGGACAGAATGCTATAACCGGCAATGAGGCAGCAGGCCTCATTGCCTTAAATACATAGTTGGCCCAATCAAAACTTACATGCACCCCTGCAGACTAATGAGAAACATAGCACCAGACCAATCAGGGCTAGTCCCTGATAGGTGCACACAGATGCAGGCTATTGCCTGTAACTAGTCTCCTAATTAGCCCACAGGCTGTGTCATCTTTTGCGCATGCGCCCGGCTTCCAACAGCGCCGGGACGCAGCGCTATGTGACAGGCGTCCGGCCGTTGCCTTGGCGACGGCCGGGTAGGAAGGGGAAATGACGTCCCGGTCGTCATGGTGACGGCCGGGACACTGGAACAGGCAGGAAGCGAGCCGCGGCGGCTGTGAGTACCGCCGCGGCTCGTGACAGTACCCCCCCCCCTTGAGGAGGGGTTAAGGAACCCCGACATCCAGGCTTAGTGGGAAACTTCCTAAAAAATTCTTTAATGAGTCTTCCAGCGTGCAGACGTCTCTGCGGTATCCAAGAACGCTCCTCAGGGCCATAACCCTTCCAATGAACGAGGAATTGGACTTGACCCTGAACCCTCCTAGAATCAAGGATTTTTTCAATAACATATTCGTGGTCCCCGTTCACCATCAGAGGCCTGGGCCTGTTAGAGAGAGACCGATTAAACTTGCTGGGAGCAGCGACTTTCTTCAGAAGTGAACAATGAAAGGTCGCAGGTATTTTTAAGGAAGTGGGTAGTTTCAATCTAAATGCCACTGGATTAATTTTCCTCTCAATTGGAAACAGTCCGATGTATCGGGGCCCCAGCTTCCTACAGGGTTGCCGCAACTTGATGTTCCGTGTGGATAACCAAACGTGATCCCCCACTTTCAATGAACAGGGTCTACGGTGACGGTCAGCGAAGATCTTGGATTTTCGGGAAGCTTGACCTAGTGCAGCGTGCACCTTTTTCTAAATGGACCTTAGCCTGGCCGTAAAAGCAGGCGTTCCAGAATCTCCACAGGGAACAGTAGTAGAAAATGAATTGGATTTTGGGTGAAACCCGAAATTGCAGAAAAACGGGGACGTGTGAATAGTGGAATGGCAAGAATTATTGTACGCAAATTCTGCCCAGGGCAGGAGAGAGGACCAATTGGCGTGAAATTTAGACACATAAATGCGCAAAAACTGTTCCAGAGCTTGGTTCGTCCTCTCTGTCTGTCCATTCGACTGAGGATGATATGCTGAAGACAGACTGATAGAGATCCCGATGGACTTACAAAAGGCTTTCCAAAACCGGGCAATAAACTGGGATTCTCGATCTGATACTATATCTTCAGGAGTCCCATGAAGACGAAAAATATGCGTCAAAAACAAGGTGGCCAGGGTCCTGGCATCCGGTAGCTTGGGCAAAGATATAAAATGTGCCATCTTACTGAACCGATCGACAACTACCAGGATGGTGTTATGTCCTGCGGATACTGGTAGGTCAACAATGAAATCCATCGACAGATGGGTCCAAGGTCTGCTCGGTGCCGGCAAAGGTAACAATAGCCCAGAAGGACGGTTCCTATCGGTCTTGTTTTTAGCACACTCAGGACAAGCCCGAACATAATTCTCCACATCGTTTGACAAGGTGGGCCACCACAACCAACGAGAAAGAACCTCAATAGTCCTACGGATTCCCGGATGGCCAGCAGAGCAGTTGTTGTGGCCTTCAATGAGAACAGATTTCCTTAAATGGACGGGGACAAATAATTTGTTGACCGGTGTCTGAACTGGAGCGATTCTCTGGAAGCGCCGGATGGTTGCTCCTAGGTCCTGGGTGAAACCAAGATGAACAGCAGTTGTAGGAACAATAGACAACGGGTCCGGAGACTGAGGATGATGGGCCAAAAAACTTCGGGACAAGGAATCGGCCTTAGTATTTTTAGAACCTGGAGGGTATGTAATAATGAAGTTAAATCTGGTGAAAAATAAGGCCCAGCGGGCCTGCCTAGGATTCAGAGTTTTAGCGGTCTGAATGTATTGGAGGTTTTTATGGTCCGTGAAGATGGTGATGGTATGGGTAGCTCCCTCTAACCAATGCCGCCATTCCTCTAGTGCCAACTTAATGGCCAACAATTCACGATTGCCGACATCATAATTACATTCGGCCGCTAGAAATTTTTTAGAAAAGAATTCACAAGGATGTAATTTTTTGCTCTTTGGGTCTTTTTGAGAAAGGATAGCGCCAGCACCGACATCAGAAGCGTCCACCTCTACAATGAACGGAAGTTCCGGATCAGGATGTCTCAGCACTGGAGCAGAAATGAACGCGGCTTTGAGTGCCGAGAAACTCGCCAATGCCTCCGAAGGCCACTTCGCTGGGTTAGCTCCCTTTCGAGTGAGAGCAGTGATAGGAGCCACTAATGAGGAAAAAGAGTCAATAAACCTACGGTAATAATTTGCAAATCCGAGGAACCTCTGGATCGCCTTCAGATTAGTAGGGAGGACCAAATCCTGGATTGCTCGAACTTTGGCAGGGTCCATGGCGAATCCTGTTGAGGAGATGATATATCCCAGGAATGACACGGTGCCCACCTCAAATTCACATTTCTCCCTTTTTGCATAAAGGTGATGTTCCCGCAATTTCAGCAGAACTTGGCGAACATGCTGACGGTGCTGAAGTAAAGACTCCGAGTAGATTAAAATATCATCCAGATACACAACTACTGTTTTACCCAGGAACTCTCGTAAAACGTCGTTGATCAGGTCCTGGAAAACCGCCGGAGCGTTGCATAACTCGAATGGCTTCACGAGATATTCATAATGTCCCGACTGGGTATTGAAGGCAGTCTTCCATTCTTCCCCTTTCTTGATTCGAATAAGATTGTAAGCCCCTCTGAGGTCAATCTTCGAGAATATAGTGGCAGATTTTAATTGATCAACACCAAAATCAATGGTAACGGGTACATATTCTTAATAGTGATGTTATTCAGTCCACGGAAATCGATGCATGGTCTAAGACTGCCATCTTTTTTTGACACGAAAAAACAACCTGCGCCTACGGGAGATTTAGAAGGACGTATGAATCCTTTTTTTCAGGTTTTCCTCCACGTATAGCTCCATGGCCTGAGTCTCTGGAATGGACAAGGAGTATAACCGCCCTTTGGGCAACTTGGAACCCGGGACTAAATCAATGGCGCAGTCATACTCTCGATGTGGTGGAATGGAATCAGCTTTTCTTTTGCAGAACACATCAGAGAAGTCCTGGTAGGTTACCGGCAACAAGTCTGGACTAGGCTGTAAGATTCTAAGCGGCAGGGTCAAGCAAGACGTGGAACACTCGGGACTCCAACGAGTAATCTCTCCACTTTTCCAGTTGATAAGGGGATTGTGACTGCGAAGCCAGGGATACCCCAATATCAAAGGAGCAGAGGGACAACTAATAAGATAGAAGGAGAGCTCCTCTGTATGGAGAACTCCTACAGTCAACCGAACCATTGGAGTCCTAGCGAGAATCCTTCCCCCAGGCAAGGGGTTACCATCCAAACCACACGTGGTGATGCTTGATCCTAACCTGATATGCGGACTATCAAGCGTCTGAGCCAAATGTATATCCAGGAAATTACCAGCCGCACCACTGTCAAGAAAAGCTTTCAGGTCCAGGGATCTCCCACGGAAAGTTAAATGTCCAGGGACTAATAAAGAGTTTTCTGAAGAGGTAATCTGAAGACCCAAGCGCACCTCTTCACCTGCACTTAGGCTTTGGAGTTTCCCGGTTTATTGGGACATGAGCGAACTAAGTGGCCTGGCTGACCCCAATACATACACAGGCCTAGTGAGCGTCTTCTGGAGCGCTCCTCCGGAGGCAAGCGGTAAGCGCCCAATTGCATGGGTTCAGAGGAATCGGGCAGAGTGTTATTGGAGCTAGTGAAAACGTCCATCGGAACAGAGGACTCCCGTTCAGCCTTCCTCTCTCTGATCCAACGATCAATTTTTATGACAAGTTGCATCAAGTTCTCCAGCGTGTCGGATATCGGATACTGGACTAAGGAGTCCTTAATTTGCTCGGTAAGTCCTAAGCGGAATTGACTTCGCAATGCTGGGTCGTTCCAAGCGCTATCAGTGGACCATCGCCGAAACTCCGCACAATACTCTTCCGCTGAGCGACGTCCCTGCTTTAGCGTACGGAGATGAGCCTCAGCTGAGGCTACCCTGTCCGGGTCATCGTATAATAACCCCAGCGCTTGAAAAAAGGCATCCACAGACTGTAAGGCTGGACTTGTGGAAGGCAAGGAGAAGGCCCAAGACTGAGGGTCGCCCTGGAGTAATGAGATGATGATCCCTACCCTCTGTTGTTCGGAACCAGAGGAACGTGGTTTCAGACGAAAGTACAACTTGCAGCTCTCTTTGAAATTACGGAAGGCTGGCCTGCTTCCAGAGAATCGGTCAGGCAAATTCATCTTAGGCTCCGGTGTGTCACCAGCGGGAACTTGCTGGGGCTGCCGGCCTCTGGAAGCCTCTTCTTGGACTGCCAGGCGCTGGGATAAAGCCTGCACCACTTGAGAAACCGCCTGTATCTGGTTAGCCAGAATCTGGGCTGGAGACAGATTCGACTCCTCTCCGTCCATGGCCGTACGATACCAATCTTCCTGGCCGGTTATAATGTTAGGAACTCCCAAGTCAGTACAGTGAAACTCGGGAACTACTCAGAAGGCCAGGTGTTCGCTGGAGCCCCTAGTGGTGGGGACAGACTGGGCTGCGGGCCGAATGAGGGTCGAGTAGCTTATACTGACTTAAAGGAGTTTCCCAGAAGTGGAGTGATTGGTGGACTGTAGTATAAGAGAAATCCAAGGTCCAAAGGTCACAGGCACAGAAGCAATATCCAAGGGCAAGCAAAGGGTCAAACTCACAGGCAGAGATGCGAAATCCGAATTCCAGGCAAAGGTCAAGGTCAGAAGAGAAGGGTCAAAGGTCCAATAACAAGCAGGGGTCAAACACGGGTGGTCAAATCTAAGTTAACAGGAACCTAAATGGATAGTACAAGCAGGCAGCAGGACTGAGGACAGAACGCCTTAAATACATAGTTGGCCCAATCAAAACTTACATGCACCCCTGCAGACTAATGAGAAACATAGCACCAGACCAATCAAGGCTAGTCCCTGATAGGTGCACACAGATGCAGGCTAATGCCTGTAACTAGTCCCCTAATTAGCCCACAGGCTGTGTCATCTTTTGCGCATGCGCCCGGCTTCCAACAGCGCCGGGACGCAGCGCTATGTGACAGGCATCCGGCCGTTGCCTTGGCGACGGCCGGGTAGGAAGGGGAAGTGACGTCCCGGTCGTCATGGTGACGGCCGGGACACTGGAGCAGGCAGGAAGCGAGCCGCGGCGGCTGTGAGTACCGCCGCGGCTCGTGACAATCACAATACAAATAAATACCAAATAACATACCTCCAGACCATCCCAATTTAAGCGGGACAGTCCCGATTTGAGGGCTCTGTCCCGCCGGTGGGTAATTTGGGAGGTATGCAAGCCAGAGCAGCGATGAACGGTAGCTGCGCACTGGAGGTGTTTGGAGGAGGGTATGGGGCAGCCTAAAACTACAAAAGCACTAGGCACGCCCCCATCATGAAGTGACCACGCCCCCGTTGGGTACCACCTCATCCCGAATAAAGAGAAGACAAAGTTGGGGGTCATGATGTGATAACATGAAACAGAAGGTAAAGAAGTCCTGTCCAAATTAACATACATAAAATAATACCTATGTACTATGCAGTATTGACAGAGAAAATCCAAAATGGAGCCTAGATTCTAGTCTACAGAGCACTTACGGTTTACCTGCAACAGGAATCCAGGCTGGTGGTGCTGGTCATGTGACTGACTTACATCATAACTATCCTCTGTGATGTCACTCAGCTCTGGTATAAATGTCATTGCTTGGTATAGAACAGTCATTATCAGCTGAGTGTGAGCAGTATATTATACACACACATTGTTTATTGCTGTTTCTGCTGATATGATATCTCACAGCCAAAGGCTAGGTACACAGTGAAGAATTTTCTGACCAACGTGTTATCTCAAACGATTGTACCTACGACTGAAAGTCCGATCAGTCTGACGATTCATCCATACACACTGACACGATTTACCTTCAGGTCTGTGCTCTTCATCTGTCATAACCATCGGCTGAAAAGATCGTGTGAGTCTGTAAACGGTATGGAGATCTGCCTACACTGCTGGTCATGAGTGTGTACACACTGCAGAATGTGCCCAACATCGTTCCATCGTTTATAGAGATTTTTACTCCATTATAAAATCCAACGATACGATGTACTTTGGACCAATAACATGATCGTGGGAGGGTACACACTAATGCGATATCGGAGCTGACGGTCGTTTATCGTGTGATTGGCATGATAATTCGGTGCAGAACCTGTAGTGTGTACCCAGCCTAAGGTAAACTTACTTTATCCTATATGTTATATGAAAACTATGTTGGTCAAACATTTGGGATATACTGTATATGAAAATATTGTTTAACATCTTCATCATAAAGGGACAAACTCACAAATTATTTGGCTTAACAGATACAATAAATACTGTAAAGCTTTTTTAAAATGTTTTTTTTATTGGAAAAATATCAAAATAGATGTGATGGGTGAGTGATAAGAGAAACTGGAGGGAAGTGGGAGAGGGGAAGTGGGGGGTTACAGTGCAACATTCATATAAATACAGTAGCCAGATGTACCTTAAATCCCAGAAAAGCATTGCGTCTACTTGTCTATAACAGTATCCAGGTGTAAGATAGGTGATGTATTAGGGGCAGCACAGTGGCTTAGTGGTTAGCACCTCTGCCTCACAGCACTGGGGTCATGAGTTTAATTCCCAACCATGGCCTTATCTGTGAGGAGTTTGTATGTTCTCTCCGTGTTTGCATTGGGTTCCTCCCACACTCCAAAAACATACTGGTAGGTTAATTGGCTGCTAACAAAATTGACCCTAGTCTGTGTGTCTGTGTGTGTGTGTGTGTGTGTTAGGGAATTTAGACTGTAAGCTCCAATGGGACAGAGACTGATGTGAGTGAATTCTCTGTACAGCGCTGCAGAATTAGTGGCGCTATATGCAGTCAAGTCCATAAATATTGGGACATCAACACAATTCTCATATTTTGGGCTCTATACAAAAAAATTCTTCTGTCATCCACCACAGTCGTTTTCCGTGGTCTTCCGGGTCTTTTGGTGTTGCTGAGCTCTCCGGTGCGTTCTTTCTTTTTAAGAATGTTCCAAACAGTTGATTTGGCCACACCTAATGTTTTTGCTATCTCTCTGAAGGGTTTGTTTTGATTTTTCAGCCTAATGATGGCTTGCTTCACTGATAGTGACAGCTCTTTGGATCTCATATTGAGAGTCGACAGCAACAGATTCCAAATGCAAATGTCACACCTAGAATCAACTCCAGACCTTTTACCTGTTTAATTGATGATGAAATAATGAGGGAATAGCCCACACATGTCAATGAAATAGGTTTTGAGTCGATTGTCCCATTACTTTGGCCCCTTACAAAGTGGGAGGCACATATAGAAACCGTTGTAATTCCTACACCGTACACCTGATTTGGATGTAAATTCCCTCAAATTAAAGCTGAATGTCTGCAGTTAAAGCACATCTTGTTAGTTTCATTTCAAATCCATTGTGGTTGTGTATAGAGTCCAAAACATGAGAATTGTGTCAATGTCCCAATATTTATGGACTTAACTGTAAATAAATGATAATGATGATGATGATTATTATCATTTATTGATAGGTGGATGGGAAAGTGTATGAGGTTCTTCCTGCTGGATGCTATCTTACATTTCACTGCACTTAGGATATGCCAAATTAGGTTTGGCTGTGTTTAGTATCAGGGATGGAGCTGGAAGAAGGGAGTAAGAACTGTTGCTATCAGAACACAAAGGTGCAGAAATTTGACTGTCCTGGCTAAAAATGGCTGTTTGATGATTGTGCAAAAAAATCCGGGATTCTGTCGTCAGGCGACTGAGTTGGCTGATCAGCAACTCATAGCGGGCATCAGCTGCATGGATAAGACCCTTGAAGCACCAGCAGAGGAATTAAATTCCAACCTTGTGCAAAGCCTGCAGATCCAGGGGGGGTGATTGAGGCAATCGCCTCCCCAGTTGTACAAGTCCTTTAAATTTAGGTCCAAGAAGCCGATCAAAACGGGTGGAGGGGACGGGGCCAATCGCGGTTGGTGGACGTGGTTTTCCTAGGCCAGCCAATCAGAATGAAGGAGGGGCGTGATTATGCAAAATCGCACCCCGCTAGAAATTGCGTCTAGGTCCGCCCCTGCATACAGTTAGTACTAATACTAATATTATGCAGGGGCGGACTCATAGTACTAGTACTATTATTATTATTACTAATAGTACTAATTGACTTGACCTTTAGCAAAGTGGTGATTGCAGTAAATGAAAAAAGAATGTGCAGATGTAAGTGGTGCACTGCCACCTGTCAGCTGTTGCTGGTATTGCAGCCCATCTACACATGTGGATTCCCATGACTTCCACTATGCTGAATGGCATTGCTGGGGTCCAGAAAGAATGTGTGCAAGATTAACCAACAGGCTAGAAGTCTTCCTCTGTGACTTGCTCCTTGGATTCTATTAAAAGAAAAAAAATTGTTTACCTCTCCTCACAGTAGAACACTACTCTGTATTTCATCATCATCAACATTTATTTATAAAGCGCCAGCAAATTCTGTAGCGCTTTTATTTGGCATTTTATACTGCGGAAGTAATCTCTCAACAATTGAATTTCTTCAAACTACAAAAACGTTTACTCCCACTTCAGTGAATAAACAGAATATTTAGAGGTTATTATTTACAGAAAATGTTATAATTCAACATTTGAGTTGTGGGGAAACAGATTCTCCTTCGAAAATCTTCCAGAAGACACCCAGAGTGATGAAATGGCCTCTTGGAACTACTTACAAATTTAGACAATCTTATGCTCTCATACAGCCAAAACAAACAACTTTCGTCCCGTGTTTCTTCTATAATGGATATTGTTTATATACAAGTCATTAGCCTAATGTAGTACTTGATTACTAACCATTACAATGTCTAGACCTTGCTCTTGACTTCTTCCTTAATATTCTTCTTCACTGACCACATTCTCACACCCCAATCCCTTTTTGTGCATTCACAATTGACTGAGTTCAGCCAGTTTTCTACCATGTAAGTCATCGCCAGTTCTCTTTGTTTTTCGTCATAAAGAACTGATGATGGTTTATTTTATTGGAATATTTTTCACGGCAATCTATTGCACACAATTTATTAAAGGACTTTATACATTAGTATATATATATATATATATATATATATATATATATATATATATATATGATAATCTCTCAGTTTAACTTCTATCAGAGATTATATTCTAAACCAAAAAAATGGTGACTGTTTCCACCATGGAGTTGGATTTGCATTCTAAGGTGAGACAAATGGGTGCAGTGCTCACAATGGAAAGCTCTGCATGACCATAAAATGTAAGTTGCATAAAAATGTCATTCAGCGTAAAATACGTTGACTGTACCATTATTTGCAGTTGCGCCATACCTATCAGTTAAATAAGTTAGTCTACCATGGGGCAGAATTGTGTGCATCTCCACCAAGAGGGCATAGTCACTTGGGATGGGGGTACATCATGCGCCTGCCATGCATCAAATTTTATCACGCATCTCACCAGTTTCGCCCTGTGTGGTTCACTGTGTGCTTTGGTTTCCCTTGGTTACCGCTATCTGCTGTTCAGCCTGGCGTTCCTCTATCATCGGACGCCATCTTGCCTATTGGTCTACACATGTGTTTCCCTGGCAACCTTCAAAACCTCTGCTCCGCAGTGATTGGATCATCTGCAGCCAGTTCCCTTTACAGGGGCCCTCCTCCTTTTAATGGGTGTCAGATCATCAGGTCTCTCTACCTGATAGGAAGCATCTCCTCTGACTCCTGTTGTTCCTGATATCGTGGATGGTGCAGCTTGTTGCTACTCAGAATTCCTGTGCTGCTCACTGCTTCTCAGTAACTATCTGTACAACTCATCACTACTTAGAAACACCTGTACAGCTCATCACTACTTAGAAACACCTGTACAGGTCATCACTACTTAGAAACACTTCTCAGCATTACATACGCGGCTCAGAATTCCTCTGCTGCTCACTGCTTCACAGCAATTACCTGTGCAGCTCATCTCTACTCAGCAATACCAGAGCTGCTCACTGATACTCAGCATTACATGTGAGGCTCAGAATACCTGAGCTGCTTACTGAATCTCAGCAATTACCTGTGCAGCTCATCTCTACTCAGCAGTTATCTATGCAGCTCATCTCTACTCATCAGTTATCTCTGCAGCTCATCACTTCACCGCCATATTGGTTCAGCTTCGCACACATTCAAGACCTGTAGACTAACTGCAGAGTATCACTCATAATTGGTTCTGTTCCAGAGTTATACACGTGTGTGGACCTCAGTGTTCCAGCTTTCTGCAGTGCATCTCTTAACAACTACTTAGTGGTTCTGCCCATATTCTTTGCTCAGCGCCCCTGGTGAACACCTCTCCACCATTAGACTCCGCACCTCTCTGCGGGTAAGCTGTCAATCTAGCAGCTATCAGGACCATTCCCATTATCTGGCTTTCGTGACACATTTGCCTTTCCTTACTCCTGTAACTAATTTCTTCCATGTAACACCTCCACACAACTCTGTAGCAACATTTCATTCCCCCACTGCTCTCCTGTAACAAATATCTCCGGCATATTACTTCTGAGGTGAGGGACTCCCAGGCCATGTCACCTCGTCTCACAAGATAAAATATAATATAAAATTATAGACACAGGACAGATGTACCTTATTCTAACTTATTTTCAAGAAATGTATTTTGTAGCCAATGGATTATATGGTTTAAGGGATGTTATTATGAATGATAAGATTCGTCCTCTGATTGGCTGACTGGCATATAAATCAGGATCGACTGCAACTCCGTGTACACCTTGACAAAGCCCCAAGAGGTTGGGTTGAAACGCGTCGGGTAAGAACGGAGCAGCCAACAGAACAACCGGTTCAGATATAAAGTGGATTCCCAGCTGTTTTTACCCGGGTTATGTTACATCTGAACGCTGATTTACTCACAACGATCTGGTAGGAGTTAACCTGCTGCTCCATAGAGGATTGTTAGATCATTGTAACTTCCTTTATCAGTTGGAGTTCCACAAGGCTCAGTCCTAGGTCCTCTGCTGTTCTCTATCTACACCACTTCTCTTGGAAAACTAATAAGCTCCTTTGGATTTCAGTATCATCTCTATGCGGATGATACACAAATTTATCTATCCTCTCCTGATCTTTCACCATCTGTGTTGTCTCGCGTTACTGACTGTCTTTCTGCCATTTCATCTTGGATGTCTTCTCGCTAACTCAAACTCAATCTTTCAAAAACTGAATTAATAATATTCCCACCCAAAAACAGAAGCTTCCTGCCTGACATTTCTATTTCTGTTGATAACATGACCATAAATCCCACCCCGCAAGCTCGTTGCCTAGGTGTTATCCTTGATTCACAACTGTCGTTTATTCCCCACATCAACTCTATATCTAAATCATGTTACATACACCTAAAGAACATTTCCAGAATACGCACATATCTCACACAAGAAACCGCAAAAACATTAATTCATGCACTCATCATCTCCCGCATCGACTATTGTAATTCCCTCCTTACTGGTCTTCCCAAAGTCAGACTTGAACCCCTACAATCTATTTTGCACGCAGCGGCTAGATTGATTTTCCTCACAAACCGTTATTCCTCTGCTGAGCCACTCTGTCAGTCTCTACATTGGCTGCCTGTATTTCAACGAATCCAATATAAAATACTTCTACTAACATACAAGGCCATCAACAAAATTGCACCGACATACATCTCCTCACTTGTCTCGAAATATCTCCCTACTCGACACCTCCGTTCTGCACAAGATCTACGTCTCTCTTCCACTCTCATAACATCCTCCCATTCTCGGTTACAGGATTTTTTCCGGGCTGCACCCACTTTGTGGAATTCCCTCCCACGCACAGTAAGACTTTCCTCTAGTCTTCAAACCTTCAAGCGTTCACTGAAAACTCACCTCTTCAGACAAGGTTATGATATTCCTCAACCACCATCTTAATTTCCCTATTACCATCCTCTACATTGCTAACGCAAAACAACAACCTTCTGACCAACATTGCAACACACACAGCCCACTCAATACTTTTACCTTTGCATTCTGACTGGTCCATTGTGCAATATGATGTAGCACGTGCCGTTGTGTTTCTAACTCCCATTGTCCTATAAATTGTAAGCTTTCGAGCAGGGATCTCTTACCTCTCTGTCTGTCTGTATTACCCAGTATTGTCTTATTAATGTTTGTTCCCAATTGTAAAGCGCTACGGAATTTGCTGGCGCTATATAAATAAATGTTGATGATGATGTAACCACATGCTGACTACATCACATTGTGTCGGTAGGAGTGAACTGACTGTTTAAAAGGAGGATTGTTAGACAATTGTGAATTTTATCTTTTTAACCTTTTTACATTTTGTATAAGAGAAATAAACTAGCATTGCCTTAAGGTATTATGCCAGATCTCATGATGCTCTTTTCCTATGCATGTGACACACATGAAAGTAAGAGGTTGTAAGGAGTGCTCTGAAAAAGAAAGATGATCACACCTGAAGATTAACAGGTTTTTCAATGTATATGACTTAATTTGCAAAATTGTAAAGGGGGCAAGAGAGAGCACCAATGTATTAATACCTATATATATAGGTCCACACATGTAGTAAATTAAGGTTGTGTAAATATTGAGCACGATAAGGATGATATACTGAGTAGAGGTTCCTTTTGGAAATTAGATCTCATTTGGTATCCTCTGATCTACTACACTATAATACTGCGCAAATCTTGATCTTTTGTATATATTTTCATTCGTTTGGAGACAACCCAAAGGGATAATGAACAAACTTGTTGGATATTAAGAAGGGAGGAGACTTTTGTGAGAGTCGTCATCTGACTTTCGGAGTAAAGACTCACGTGATTGAGACTCAAATCATTGCCATTTGAATTATAGTGTTTTTTTCCGCACATATTGTCATCTGAATGTAACTTATGTCATCTGCTATTCTTTAGAATTTGTATCTGAGATATAGAATATATTTGGAATATCTGTAATACGTGTGGTATGCACCTGAGATGTAAACAGTTTAGTATTGTATCAAGGTACATACCTACCCAGCCACTCCGCTCTGCCTCTGAACGCCTCAATTCATCTCTCATTACCTCCTCCCATGCTCACCTGTGCTGCCCCGAAACTTTGAAACTCCCTACCCCATCTCACTCGACTCTCCCCCAACCTTCAGTTCTTCAAATACTCACTCGAAACTCACCTTGCCTAGCTAGCCTATCCTACCACCTCCTAACCATTCTATCCATCACCTTCTCTTCCACGCTTGCCATCTCTATTTTCTCCCAATTGGTCCTACAGTCTCTAACCCCCCTCCCTCTAGAATGAAAGCGCTCATGGGTAGGGTCCTCTCTACCTATTGTCCCACGTCTGTCTAGTCTGACTCGCTCGTATGTCCTGTCACGTCTTAAATTAATTAAAATTGGAAGAACCAAGGTAAATAAGGGACACCAAGGCTAGACTACCACAACCATGGTCAGCAAGGCTCAAAGAGAAGACCTCAGTGACTTTGAAAGACGGGAGATTGCTGGGTTTTTTTTGGTAGGAGCTTTAGTGACCAAGACAACTTGGTAATGTTTTAAGAGCAACAGTGTTGATGTCAGCATGGAAATCCAAGGGAAAAGCAATTGCAAAGGTAAGCAGTGGACAGAAATGCATACTACAGGATCATTATATCTATGCAGTCATTTGAAGTGGAAAGTAAAATATATGACAAACTGTGGCTCAATTGACTGCAACCTGAGGTGCGAACAGCCAGTTTAATAAAAACTGTCCGACAAGATCTCCACAGAGCAGGATAACACAACCGGATTAGTCTACAAACTGCTCATTACACCTGAAAATATACGTCTGCGATTTCAGTGGTGCAAAAAGCACAGGCAATGGCCTAACAAGCAGTGGAGGGAGGCGATATGGTCAGACGAATTATTCTTCAGCATGTTCTCGACAAACAAGTGCACCTATGGCAGCCATCAAAAGAACTCTACAGGGCTTGATTCCAACAGTGAAAGGTTCTGATGGTTCCATAATGTACGTTGTGCTGCATTTTCCTGGCATGTTTAAATCACTCTCTTGGGACGCAAGGCAACAAATTACCATAACGAATGATCATCTTCATCTCACGTTGCAGCATTTCTCTCTGGATGAGAGCGGTGTCTTGCAGGATGGCCATGCACCAATTCACAGAACACGTGTGTAGGCCCAACGGCTTGATGAGCATGTCACTGTTATGTCATATGATATATTCTGACCTTCTCAGTCACCAGATCTTAGCTTAATCAAGCATTTATTGGATATTATGGAACTATGCTTGAAACCGTGTCTTCCGTCACCACCAATCAGGTGTCAGAGTGATTTTCTCGTGAAAGAACAATGTTCTGTGCATCCCTCCTGCACAATTCCTGACATAGACTTACCTGTCCTATCACTCACTCTGCCACCCTTGGGTCCTATCCTCTTGTAAAGGTGCCTGAGATCCTCTCTCTTCTCCTACAACCTGTCCTCTCGATCCTGTCCCCTCCAAGTTCCTTCGCTTCCTCTCTTCCAATGCCTGTTGTCACCTTGCCCACCTCTTTAACCTCTCTCTCCCCACTGGTATTTTCCCATCGGCCTTCAAGCATGCTCTCATCTCCCCTATTCTTAAGAAACCTTCCCTCGACCCATCCTCTCTCCAATTATCGCCCCATCTCTCCTTCCCTTTGCTTAAAAAATTCATGAACGACTTGTCTTCAATCGTCTGACCCATTCTCTCTTCCCACTCTTTTTGACCCTCTCCAGTCTGACTTCCAACCCCTTCACTCAACTGAAACTACCCTCACTAAAGTAAATGACTTACTCTCCGCTAAATACAAAGGTTACTTCTCCCTTCTCATACTCCTTGACCTCTCTGCTACTTTAAGACCATCGATCATCCTCTCGTTCTACCACCCCCTGGATCAGAGCTGCAACTGAAAGCCCTAGTCTACTTGCTAATAGTTTAAGTGAGTCCAACAAGGCTTCTGAAATTGAATCAATGACTGAGCAGATCTCTTGGAGGGAACCAATAATAATTGAGGAGGTCTTCCTAGAATCAGACAAGCACACAAACATCAGGGCACAGGTATCAGACTATTATGTTCAGTGTCTACGTTCATCTTTGCTTCTGATAGGAAGACGTCCAGAAGCAATAATGGATAATCAGCCAGAGGTGAACAGGCATCTTCAAGCACTAATAATCATCACACCCAAAGGATCTTGTCCTGGTGTCTGGATGATCTAATGGCAGCTACTGAACAGACATAGTTATCAGACAATATTTGAGCATAACATACAGCTTTACCCTGCTAATGACAGGCTGGCATCCTGTCCCCAATCAGCGGTTGTCCCTCAGTAAGTCAGCGGAACCTTTTGGAGAAAGGCAAACAGTTGTACACGGAAAGTGTTCTGCAAAAGAGATACCAAGACAGGTGCCATGGTGATCCAGTCAGATGCCTTTCCAGTGCACCCTACCCTCCACCCTATTGGCAAGCATAGAAGAGTGTTTTCACTATTCTGAGTTTACAGGGCTCCAAAAACACCAGCATGTGTCTGTGTTGGTTCAAATGGCGATTGGAGGTAAGACATGGGATGCCAGGGGAGAGACCCATGGTATATTGCTCCCGACACCTACAAAACTTAATTTTTGCAGTGCTATTGGTTTCTGGTAGTTTAAATAAAGGTTTTTAGGCCTCTATGCACCATTCTTTTTATTCCTCCCCATTCTAGAATGACGCAAGACAGAGCACCAGCGCGCTGGGCAAATTTAAACAAATCATTTCAGGTATATTGTTATTAGAGATGCTCAGGCTCGGTTCCCCGAGAACCGAACACAACCGAACTTAGGGGATCCGAGTACGGAGCCGGTACTGTTGCGCGCCCTCGGAATTGATAACAAGGCAAAACGTCATTGTGACGTTGTCGGATCTCGGGAGTTTTGAATTCCTTTTAAAGATCCAACATCACGGAGGGTGAGAGGGAAGGGGGACCCCCATTTATATTTTCTGCCACTGCTGTGTGCCAATGTGTCCTAGATGTGCTAGGAACTGCTGTGTGTTTGTGTCATTGCTCTGTCGCTTACCATCCAGCCAGGTCGCTGCAGTATTTGTCCGAAAGTGTATGAAAATAATATTGTGATCTGTGAGGTGGTCAAAATTGACTGTAAATGACTTGAAATTAGTGTTATTGAGGATAATAATAATGTAGGAACAAAAAAAGAGCAAAGTTATGTGATTTTAGCATATTTTAGGATTTTTTCTAAAAAATCCAAAACCAAAACACACAAGGGTGGTTTTGCCAAAACCAAAAACACGAAGCTAGTCCAGATCCAAAACCAAAACCAGTTCATGGGGGTCTGTGAGCATCTCTAATACTTATAACGTTATAATAGATATTTACATACTTTTAAAATAATTTAATCACTGTTATTTAGTGCAATTTACAGTCAAACACTTTATTGTTCACAAGTGGAGCAGTAAAGTTTGGTTCAATAAAAAAAAAAAAAAAGGTACAAAAATAAATCTGCAGTGGAAAATTTCTATTAATTGTCAGTAGCCTAAAAGATATGGTAACATTAATCTTCCTCTCCATCCCCCTGTTCATTCTCATCTTGCTCATATTCTTCATCTTCCTCCTCTGAGTCTTCACTCTCTTCTTCTTCTTCTTCCTCCTCCTCCTCATCATCATCATCACCACCGCCTTCCTCTTCTTTCTCTAACATCTTTAAGTACTCACTGCCTAATATTTTCTTGGGCAATATGTCTGGGAATGAAACATTTAAAACACAAAAAAACTATTTAAAAGTGCAAATATATTTTCTCCAAAAATTACTAAAGGTTTTACAAACTTCAGATAACCTTTGGTGGTTTGTAAATACCCTGCTGCAATTTTTAATAAGTAGTGTGCTTTATCTTCCTTCAACTTCATGTTTTATTTAGTTCTTTCTCAACCACATAAAAAGTATACATGAGTTATAGTTTCATTTTTAAATACAAATGTAACTGAATAACGCAATGTTTTACTACATTTGTATGAAAAGATTTAACAGAATTATCAAGTTCTCATGTTATGGCGATGTAAGGCGATGCAACATTTCTAAAAATGTTACTGCAACGGAACGCTACACAAGTATAATATCATGTGGTACCACTAAATCACCAGTTGGTATGAGGCTGGCTGCAGTGTTCTTCAATTACAGACAGGAAGACTGCTCTGTGTAGGAAAAAAATCTTCCTCCATGGTCACAACCTTATCTCAACTTCTGACAATCACATGACCCTTTCCCATGTATATTTCTGGACGTTATTAGTAGCTGGGTCATATAAGCCATCTTCTACTTTGGGTTCAGCTGTCCTTTAAACACACTGGTGAAGAGGTAAGAGCCTTGACCTACCAGAAAGGAACTGAAACGTTTCGGATTCCTCTACTGTGTTTGACAAGTCGTCATACGTGAGTGTGTTGGTTTCTTTACCGGTGCCATGTTTATAGGAATAAGAAGCCAAGTATTTCACAAACAGCTCCTGCAAATGGGGTAAAGAAACAGGCGTGTCATCACAATAATATTGTACTTAGCAAATGCAGGCAGTAACAAGTAACAACTAAAATAAGTTACCAGCGAAGAGCCATCTCATTTCCTTTTAATCTATTTCTGTACATATAAGGGGATATTCAATTTAACATGATGGGCAACAGTCCACGGAGACACATGGCCTCGATGACCAGGCTGAAATCTCTGTTCATATTTGCTGGCATCGCATAGAGGTGAGCAGAAAAATGATCTGAGAGATTCCCTATCGTTATAGGCGGCACCTGCCGCTGAATTCAATCTCTCCATGGAAGCAGATTCAATTGGTCGCGAGGTGCCACCTCCATGTCTAGCTGCGCATATGCGCTGGCCAATATGGTAACAAATCTCTGATCATTTTATCCTCACATCTTCCTGGGACACGGGAGAATATGAGCGTAGAGTTGAGTAAACACATTGAGGTGATGTCTCTGTACACACATCCTGGCACCAGTGGCAGATCCAGGGGAGGGCGATCGGCGCCCCCCTATCAGCAGTGGGCATCTAGCAGCAGCTTACTATACTCATGGTCCCTGCGGCTGACAGGCAGGCAGAAAATCCTGTCTGGACGCTCTGATTAGTGTTTTAACACAATCAATGCGGCCGAGCAGCATACTGTGCCCGCCTGTCAGGTGCCGAGAACACGGGTATAGTAAGCTGGTGCTGGATGCCCGCTGCTTCTCTTAGCAAAAATGGGGTAGTGGGCCAAATCGCCCCCCTCCTAAAAAAAAATTCTAGGGGGACCATTTGTTGTCTGCATGTAGAAATACAACACAGTCTAGGCAGAGTATATAATTTCTTCCCACCCCTGTCTTATGTACTGGGCAATATGACATAACATGCCCCATCCTGGCACTGACTATACTAGTACCACTGTATTTTGGTTGTTTGTCATAGTAACTTGTTATTGTTAGGATAACCATTGTACTATTTTATTTAGCAGGGGAACATCACATTACTGGCCCCATTCTCATATTACCCCTTCCACCCGGTGACATCACATTCATATGACATCACGTAATGACGTCACCCCCGGGTACCGTAGCCTTGGTGGTGAGGATCAGCGCGTCCTGGTTGATGGAGGACACGTCGGGCGAGCTCCTCATGATCACTTTGACACGGGACAGCGGCAGAGACACCAACCGGCTCTCCGACCCCGCCATCTCGCTGTGCGCGGGAACAATAAAGTTGTTTGTATTCAACACAAAACAGAGACAGCGTGTTGCAGCGGAAACTACATCTCCCGTGATCCTCCGCGGCGCGACTTAAAGCGGGTCCCTCCCCCGCCAGCCCGGAATCTATAACGAGTCAATGCCGGGGAGTAGAGGATTATTCCCTGCAACCACCGGGGTCAATAATTCGCGACAATCGCACACGTCCAGGCTATAGCTCCAACAATAAGAGTGGGGAATTATGGGAGTTGTAGTTCCTTGCATCTATCGTTGTCTATACCTTGTCGCTTCATAACTAGGATGATGATACAATGTAACAGGTAACAATTACGTCATCAATCCCGCCTGTAATGCAGGTACAGGTATCCTATGGATCCCCAGCGGTGAAACTATTAGTCATAGTGGCATCGTAAATGGGGAGCCAGAAGTTCCTCACAGATCTGCTGTGATATCAAAATAAAGATAGTGAAGTATCTGCACAGGGCAGGATTTAGACTTTGCATATATGTGCTATCAAACAAGTTTTATACATATTTTACATTTTGCAAAGGCTACTCTCCAGAATATATTCATAATCCACAATAAAACAGACAGCAAAAATCTTAAAGTCATATATCTCTTCCTTTACAAAATATTAAAATATGGCATAATTCATTAGATTGTTTAATATTGCAAAATATCTTATGAAGGTCCTCCTAACCCTGGTGATAATATTAAAATATATGTGTTTCTTTTTTAGTTCATATTAGTTATACCTATCTAGCGTTGTTAGATCCAAATATATGTTTTTATTATTGTAACTCATGATTTGCCTAATGTGGTGTTGTTTTATATAGTCATGAAATATATGAACAATTATACCAAAGAACCATAATCAAATACAACATCTACCCGCCCTATCTTACTACTATTTAATGCAGAGACTAAGCTAGTGACCTATATACCATACGGAGAGCATCCTAGTGACTGATATACAATACAGAGAGCAATCTTGCAACCTCAGTGGCGCACGCAGGGGGGTTTCTGGGTCCCCAGAAACCCCCCCCCTCCGCTAAAAAAGTGCCCTACAAATCGGCACTGTACTATACAGCAGCCGCGGCGCTGTCAAAGAAGCGTCCCTGGCGGTGCTGTATTGTATACAGCACCGCCACGGACGCATCTTTGACAGCGCCGCGGCTGCTGTATAGTACAGTGCAGCAGAAACGGAGCTGCTGCGCATGCGCGGCAGCTCTCTAAGGTTTTTTTTTCAGGGGAGGAGGAAACCCCCCCTGAAAAATCCTCTGTACGCCCCTGAACCTCCATGTAATACAGTAAGCATAAGCATTCTGCTGACTGACACACAAAGCAGAAAGCATCCTACTGAACACAATATAATATAGAGAGCATCCTAGTGACCTCTAGACAGTCTATAGAGTATGTTAGTAAGCAGTATACTATAGAGAGAACATTACTGTGGCCTTTATTACAGTGCAGAGTGAATTCTAGCGGTAACATTGATACTATACAGAGAGCTTCATAATGGCCGATATACAATGAAGAGGGGTTCCTAGTAAACACTACAAAACAGAGAACATTGTAGAGAGCATTCTTGTAATCAGTAGTCAAAACACAATGCATAATAGTGGCTACTTGTCATAACCCTGGTAATAAAGATGGCTACTTGCTGATATGGACACAGCTAAACTTGGAGGTGAGGAGTCTGACGCACCTCTGGTCTTCACCAGGGATCCCCGCAAGGAGGTATGGGTTTCGCTGCAAGAGATGTGAAGGTCGCGGTTCTTCATTGTATTGTATTGTTCTAGCCAGTTACCAATCAGAGTGTTAGGAGCCATCTACTGGGTATGACAGTATACCCAGTACCTAGTTCAGTGGTTGGCAAAAAAACCCCTATTGCAATAGCTGGGGGGGAGGGGCATCCTCTCCGTCATTTAGCAGCCAAGCACAGGTGGCTAGCCAAAAATTGTAGAAACCCAGGGGAAGAGTGGTGCTGTATTGATGGAGCATTTCCGGGTCCCCCTTGCCTCTAGGTCCGTAACGTCCCTCTAAATTCCTCTCCTGCTTATGGACAAAGGGCGACAAGGCACTGAGCATCACCCCCAAACCCTTAGCTCAAGAAGGAAATAAGGTGTCTTCTGGCTCATCTTCAATAGCAAATTGACCCAACATTAGTCATCTGGTGGAAAAACATCAGTTTACCTTATAAGGAACATATACATTGATTTAGTGCAAATGTGTTAGTCAAACCGCGTTGCATTGCAAGGGGTGCAACTGAAATTTTGTCTTGCATGCAGGTGCTGACGTAGGTTATCCAATAGGATTGTAGATTATATACACTATATGGACAATAGTATTTGGCCACACCTGTTAATTATTGAACTGAGATGTTTTAATCAGACCCGTTGCCAGAGGTGTATATAATCAAGCACCTAGACATACAGTCTACATTTGCAAACATTTGTGATACAAAATGGGTTATTCTGAAGAGCTCTGTGACTTCCAGTGTGATACTGTGATAGGATGTCACCTTTACAATAAGACATTTCATCCCTGCTGGATATTCCACGGTCAACTGTAAGTGATACTATTATAAAGTGGAAGTGTTTAGGTACAACAGCAACTCAGCCACAAAGCGGAAGTCCAAGTAAGATAACAAAGCGGGGTCAACAACTTCTAAGGCTCACGGTGCGTAAAAAGTCACCAACGCTCTGCTGATTCCATAGCTGAAGAGTTCCGAACCTCCACTGGCATTAATATAAGCACAAAAACTGTGCAGTTGGAGTTCAATTGAATGGGTTTCCATGGCTGGGCAGCTGCATGCAACCCTCACATCACCAAGACCGATGTCAAGCATCGGGTGGAGTGGTGTAAAGCTCACCGACACTGGACTGGACACTGGACACTGGAGTCTGGGATTGGCGGATGCCAGGAGAACGTTACCTGCCTGACTGCATTATGCCAACAGTGAAGTTTGATGGACGAGGGATAATGGTATTGGGGCTGTTTTTTAGGGTTTGGGCTAGACCCCTTATGTCCAGTGAAAGGCAATCTTAATGCTTCAGCATACCAAGTCATTTTGTACAATGCTTCCATCTTTGTGGCAACAGTTTGGGGAAGGCCCTTTTCTATTACAACATGACTGTGCCCCAGTGCACAAAGCAAGGACTACAAAGACATGATTTGATGAGTTTGGTGTGGAAGAACTTGACTGGCCTGTATAGAGCCCTGACCTCAACCCCATCGAACACCTTTGGGATGAAATGGAACGGAGATTGCGAAACACTCCAATATCTTGTGGAAAGCCTTCCAAAAAGAGTGGAAGCTGTTATCACTGCAAAAGGGGGAGCGACTGCATACTAAAGTATATGTATTTGAATACATTGTCATTACAGTCCCTGTTGGTGTAATGGTCACGCTCCTGAATAATTTTGTCCATATAGTGTATGCTCTATATTGACCCGGTGTCACGAGCCGCGGCGGTAATCACAGCCGCCGCGGCTCGCATCCTGTTGGTCCCAGCATCCCGGCCGTCGCTATGACGACCGGGACGTCACTTCCTTCCAGCTCCCGACCGTTGCCAAGGCAACGGCCGGGCAGCGTCACTGCAGCCAGGCACGCCTGCGCATTAGGGGCTAATAGTTAGATTCAGCCTGTGGCTGAATTAGCAGTCTTTAGCCTGCAGGTGTGAGATTCAGGGTTAAGCCCTGATTGGCCTTTTAGTATCTGGCAAGTAGTCTGCAACTGTGGCTCTGTTTGTGATTGGCTCTGGGCTGCATTTAAGGCAATGAGGGCTGATGCCTCATTGCCGGTTATAGCGTTCTGTCCTCAGTCCTGCTGCCTGCTTGTACTATCCGTTTAGGTTCCTGCTACCTTAGATTTGACCACCCGTGTTTGACCCCTGCTTGTTATTGGACCTGTCACCTTTCTCTTCTGACCTTGACCTTTGGCCTGGAATTCGGATTTTGCTTCTTTGCCTGTGAGTTTGACACTTCGCTTGCCCTTGGATATTGCATCTGTGCCTGTGACCTTTGGACCTTGGATTTCTCTTATATACAGTCCACCAATCACTCCTGGGAAACTCCTTTAAGTCAGTATACGCTACTCGACCCTCGGTCGGCCCGCAGCCCAGTCTGTCCCCACCACTAGGGGCTCCAGCGAACACCTGGCCTTCAGAGTAGTTCCCGAGTTTCACTTTACTGACTTGGGAGTTCCTAACACCCGGGCTTCATTTTCTTTGTTCAACAGCGAATGTACCATGAAGTTTAGTCAGCCACTCTGTTGGGAATAAAGCCAACCTGATCCCACTGAATAATCTGGGGCAAACGGGGCAGTGATCTCATTACCAGTAATTTGTTTTGCAGACTTACAGATCTATGTTTAAGACGGATAATGGTCTGTAGCTAGTTAACTGTCCTGGATCGTTGCACCTGTTTGTTTTTAATTGAATTATCTGCTTCCAGAGACTGTCTCTGATTTCTACAGTAAATGTAAGATTTTTGCTTACTCTCCAGATTTCTTTCACCGTTGAGGCCCACACCCCAAGATCATAGCCAGTGACCCCAAATTGCAACAATACCCTCTTATGCCCCTAAAGGTTACTCAACCCGTCCTGTGCGAATCAGCCTTAATCTTGTTTTAACTCACTGGACTAATGTATGTTCTTTAGGGAATTGTTGTTAAATGTATGTTATTGCAAGACTTCAAGTGTTTTCCCGCATTCAGCACATTTGCAATGCTGTAGAAGTCTTGCCTGGAGCGGGCCAGAAACCTCGAGAACCGGCTAACGGTTTGGGATCACAGTTGGCCGTCTCGTGCAAAGTACTTGAACATACTTGAGAAACCATCCATGGTCCTTAACAAACTGAGGAGAGATAGGATGCACATGGACAAAGGTAAAATGATGGCCAGAGCACTTAGAAAAAACTCAGAACTCTTATGGTTTCTCTAGCTTGACCTCTAGTGCGATTGCAAAAGAATTTTGCAGATACTATGGTGAATTGTACAACTGACACCTGGGGGTAAATGTATCAAGCTGAGAGTTTTCCGGCGGGTTTGAAAAGTGGAGATGTTGCCTATAGCAACCAATCAGATTCTAGCTATCATATTGTAGAATGTACTAAATAAATGATAGCTAGAATCTGATTGGTTTTTCAAACCCGCCGGAAAACTCTCAGCTTGATACATTTACCCCTTGATGTATCCTCCAACACCTGAGCAACGTAATGTGCACTGATCCACCAAAACACATACAGTGCCCTTCCCCTCCCCCAGCTGCTGCTTCTGACATGGAAGATCCACTTACTGACGAGGAATTCTCTTTAGTCAGATTTCATTCCCCCACAGGGAAAAGTCTTGACCCAGACAGCTTTGTAATGCAATACTACAAGGGATTCCATTCCCAGTTGGCTTCACATGTTCTCAAAGCATTTAATGTAAATATTAAGGGATGAAGGTGTAAAAACATTATTTTTAGTGCTCTTTACCTAGTTGTTATGGAGGTGCTAGTAAGTCAGCTTACAAAGCTCACCATGTATACAGTTCCATTGTTTGTCTTCTCTTCTCCCAAATTACTTTATCTCTTCCTTACATTCTCCTGTCACTGTAATTCAAATGCGATAATCCTCTCGCAATACAATAGGTGTGTGTGTGTGGGGGTAGTAGGAAGGGATTAGATGGGGGTGTGGCTTAGTGTCTTTTCCGATATGTGTGACATCATTATGGGTGAGGTATGATGTCATTAGGGTGTGATCAGATTGATAATATGACAGTGTGCAGAGATGAGACAACTCCCTGACTGTGCCCATAGGCTGCACAGACAAACAGAATAAACGTGGATTTAGTATATACATTCATTCCCCTGCTCTAGGCACAGCTAAGCAAAAAAAATTCAGGCTTTTCTGCTTGCTTCCAAATGGACATTTGGACACATTTTGAATTTCAAACAACTAAAAAATAGTGTTACTTACATAAAGTGTATGGAGTGTGTGTATGTATGTCTGAGGGAAGCATTAGGCCTGTGTGTTAGTGTTCAATGCAGAAGTGGCTTTGCTTAATTTATACGTACCTAATAATATAATAAAAAATATTATACACAAGAAGGAATAATGTCTTATTAGTAAAAGCGAAAATCATACCATATTTGCCATATATTAAAAATATTAAATACAACAACACCTCCTCTGTTGTAAAAAATAAATGGGCATTGTCTTTCCTGCAGCAGCCTGTATATAAATGAAAGTTAATTAATGCGCATAGAAGGGCGCAAATTAATTTAATTACTTTACTTAATATAGCTGGGATAGTAATGAATGAAGCACCATCTATTGGAGGTCAATCCTCAAACAACCAATCAGGAGCAGCTAGATAGTGTTACTGATAGTTACCATCATTGGGGACATTTGCACCAGCTGTTTTTGGGGTACATGAGCAGTATGAAAATCCATGTTATAAAAAAAAAATAGCTAAATGTGGTATACATGATTTAAAGCATTACCATCCTGACTGTTTCCTACCCCCCAACAATGGGGGGTAGGAAACAGTCAGGACAGATGATAAAAGGGGGCGTGTCCTAATCATCATAGGGTGTGGCAATCCTGGGAGAGTGCCTAGCACTCTGATAACGCTAGGCCGCCCCTTAATGTCTTCCACTATCCACTAAATACCCGTCTAACGCCATGTGCCCCTGTGTCTGGTGCTCCTGGCACCCATTCACCATTGCACTGCTATGCAGAGGACCAGTGAGTGCATTTACGTCCCAACATTATGGGTCCAGAATGGGAGTGGGGTACAGAGCCCACAAATCGGGACAGTTGGGAGCAGTGATGGAACTACCATTGGTGCAGCGGGCCCCATGGAGATAATGGGGCCCGCTGCATGGGGAACTAGCGAGCTGTGGACCCCGGTTCCCTCCGGGGCCCAATCTCCTCTGGTTGGGAGGTATGCACTTTGTACTGTATCTTTAAACATAATATATAGAGATATCTTTGGGAGCCAGTCTGTCCAAACTGATCTATATATATCAGGCCAAACACCGGTCAGTTACTAAGGAAAGACAACCTGTAGGTAAATATGGAAGTTTGTGGTTAGTTGGACTTCTTTCTCCATGTATCACAGCTGTATAATAAGATTATCATATCAGATACCTAAAATCGGACATCATGACCCATGGATGGTCAGTTGCAGTTTGCCGAATACTTCTTTTTGGTCCTATGCAGCCATTTAAATTGGAGCTTATGGCTGCCAACTGTCAGTAAGTTTAAATACAATGTAAAATAAAAACCTTTATGTTCATAAAAAAAGAAGAAGAGTATATCACAGGTTATGTGCTAAATAATGTAAAATATAAATATCTAGGTGTTTGGCGCAACTACTCACTTGCAGCCGTTCACAATAAGGATCTCATCCCATAAAATCCCAAATTTGAAATATAAAGAAAATAATAAAGTGTAGAATTGGCGCTTTTTCAAGGCACCTTATCTAATTATTGAAACGTGTTGGACGGGATCGGAGGTACAGAGAGGGTCTAATTCAAACATTTACTGCCCACCTGTTGTTCCATTGTGACAAGAGTGTTGTTCAACAAACATCTATATAAACATTCTATTTAGAGAAATATTGATTTGTTCCTATTCTAAACATATAACAAGAACATATAGCAGAATTGCAAACTAATTTCTGTTTGCCTATTACTATTTGACACAAAGTAATGTATTCTAATATTTATAAAATAGTTTGCACTATGATGTGTTTGTTTTTTATTATGATTTGTGGGATTGAATATGGAAAATCACAATTTAACAAAGAAAAAAATTACTTTTTTTTATTACAAATACTTTCAGATGGAATTTGTTACACTTGAACTGTGAGAAACTGTTTTGTATGTTGTTGTGGAGATCAGAAGAGTTACAGGTTACATTATGTAATAAAATGATTCCATTGTGTATTACTTCTTGAGCACTCAGCCAATTATTCACTTTATTGTTTTCTTTATGTAGTAAATAATGTTGTAAACATCTAATTACCAATACAAACTAATACTACAAATATAATATGCCAGTGAAAATGCTGGTTGTCGACAAAACTGTCAGTAAATAGAATTGTCTGACTTGTTACCGATTCCCCCATTCATATTAGAATGATGCTGGGCTGCGCATGCGGGGTACAGTGCACTGATACACAGCGCCACCCAGCGGTAGCTTCCCACTCGACTCTTCTTCTCAGCCGGTAACAATAAACATTTCCAGCCAATCTTAGCAATTGATGACGCGCGGCAGCATGCGTATCCGTGCAAAGTGATTGGCCAACAGTCAAAACAACATCTGCAGCGCGAGCTGCTTTCCTCCAATCAACGCATCGTGAGCGGCGCAGCCTCGCAGTGGGAGATACCAACTGTACGGCAACTCACGGGGGGAGACTTGTGACGTCTTCACATGTTTCCCTGCATACAGGATAATAAACCTGCGGATGTTTTGATTGTGTTTCATAAAACGAGAATTATAATAGCTGTAAATGTTGTCTGTAAGTGTCTCTGCTCGTGCTGCTCGGTGTGAGAGACGTCTGTGTGATATCACCCCTCCTGTGTTGTGGTTGGGCGGCTCCTCCCCCAAGGAAGCAGGAAGCGGAAGTCAGTACTGAGGGATCAGAGCTGGGAGACAGGTGGGTGAGCGGTGCTGCCTCCTGCTGATCGTATTATGTCCCTGCAGGGTGTCACTGATAGACCGGGGTGCAGGACTCGGGGTCCCCTCTCTGTGTGACAATGCTGGGCTGAGTCACATGCATTATGTGGCCCCTAATTGTCTCATTGTAGGGCTCATGTTTGCACTATGTGGCCCCTCACTGTCATCGTAGGGCTCATATCTGCCCTATGTGGCCCCTACAATTCTAGCATCAGGGGCCCCTGACTGTCTCAGTATAGGGCTCATAGCTACACTGTGTGGCCCCTGCAATTCCAGCATCAGGGGCCCCTGACTGTCTCAGTATAGGGCTCATAGCTACACTGTGTGGCCCCTGCAATTCCAGCATCAGGGCCCCCTGACTGTCTCAGTATAGGGCTCATAGCTACACTGTGTGGCCCCTGCAATTCCAGCATCAGGGGCCCCTGACTCAATGTAGGACTCATATCTGCACTGTGTGGCTCCTACTGGGCCATCATCAGGGGTTCTGACTGTCTCAGTATAGAGCACATATCTGCACTGTGTGGCCCTTGCAGGACCAGCATCAGTGGCCCCTGACAGTCTTGGCAAAGGGCTCATATACCTCGAACATTTTATCATTTGCACTGTGAGGCCCCGACATGGCCAGCATGAGGGGCCCCTGACTGTCTTAATGTAGGGCTCCTCTGCACACAAGGGGGTAAATGTATGAAACTTCCCTTTACAATGCAGCGCCGCTTGAAATTTAATTGCCGAACACACGGGTGTTGAAGAACCCGCATGTTCATACATTTACCCCAAGGACTCGTACATCTGGAACCTTTTATCATCTGCACTGTGTGGCCCCAGACTGTCTTGTGACTTACACACCTCTTCTGAGCTCATGTCATTGTTATGTCCCTGCATTACATTAAATGGAGGAAGAAACCTGTTCTGTTCTTTATATACGTATAGTTACCAGGTCAGCTTTACACCAGACACACAAAGTAATCAAGCTTCATGGCCATAGTGCTGATAGTTCACATGTACATCTGCAGCTGTTACTGACGTGGCGTGCATGAGGCTAGGGTATCGCTTGCGTTTTGGAATCAACAGTTTATATGTTAGCAAAAAGCAGCACATATCTGCTATTAATTCATATTACTGCAGTCTATGGGATCTGCTTGTTGCTGATGCACTAGTTGTTCCCATAACATCTAACCACTCATGAACACTACCTGAAGCATTTTCACCTAGCAGATAAGAAAAGTTGCTGAGATCCAGGTCATTCACATGAATGTAAAATGTGATAATGTGTCACACAGGCTATGAAAAGTCATTAATATATAAAAGCAGTTACGATGCTCGTAATGAAATTAATAATGGAAATGCCCCTAGCATTTGTGTCTGTTCAGGAATTTACTGCTGTAACAATACTGGAAGTGGCTGAACACATTGAGGATGCTCCAGCTCTGTCCTTCTGGGTCTCCCTATGCATGGGCAGGTCCCACTCTTATGAGAGCAGAATGGTGGCCCCAGGAGGGTGTCCCAACACTGCTGGGCCCCATACTGGCTGCAACCCCTGCTGTGGCAGCAGTTCTGCCACTGAATCCAGGATTGGCACCGGCCTAATGCAGCTTTCATTGGATCCCATTGTATTTTAGGGAACTTCTTGCAATGGAGACGTCAGTCTGTCCCAATGTCTAGGTTTCGAAGATTTGTCACTGGAAATTTTTATTCCTGAAAATGTCCCTGGTTTTAGTGTTTAGTGTTTTTAGCGATCAGTTGCCCAGTGCTACTACCCTTGTTCTGATGGCTGGATTTTCTTATTCTGTATATTATATGAGTAAACCACTTACGAGAAATATGTAAAACACAATAAAATTATATTTGTAAAAGGTGATGCACAAACTTCTAGCGCTTTTCCAGATTAGTCCATATCGCACCAACTGTACAGCTAGGCAACCATAGGGTAACCTATGTGAAAACTTCATGTTGCTGTTCACCTCATAACGTGATCTGATGCTTGTCTGTAATGGTGATATATAGTCTTCATGCATGACCAAGAGCCACTTAAAATGTCCCTAAAAATATAATCTTGCCCATCACTGTATTATGATCATTTCCAGTGGTCAGGTCATGTTGGAGGTGTAGTGTCCTATGTCTGTATAGAGTGTAATAGAATTGTATTATGATCATGTCCAGTGATCTGGTCATGTTGGGGGTGTAGTGTCCTATGTCTGTATAGAGTGTAATAGAATTGTATTATGATCATGTTGGAGGTGTAGTGTCCTATGTCTGTATAGAGTGTAATAGAATTGTATTATTATCATGTCCAGTGGTCAGGTCGTGTTGGGGGTATAGTGTCCTATGTCTGTATAGAGTGTAACAGAATTGTATTATGATCATGTCCAGTGGTCAGGTCATGTTGGGGGTGTAGTGTCCTATGTCTGTATAGAGTGTAATAGAATTGTATTATGTTCATGTCCAGTGGTCAGGTCATGTTGGGGATGTAGTGTCCTATGTCTGTATAGTGTATAATAGAATTGTATTATGTTCATGTCCAGTGGTCAGGTCATGTTGGGGGGGGGGGGGGGGGGTGTAGTTGTCCTGTGTCCATTATGGGGTTACCTATTTCATGAATTATTTTTGAAATGTTGCCATGTTTTATTTTTCGTTTCAGTAAGAACTACATTACGTTGCAGAATGAGTGTCCCCGATTATATGCAGTGTGCCGAGGACCACCAATCAGTCCTTGTTGTGGTCCAACCCGTGGGGGTCTTGAAAAATGACAACTTCTTTAAAATCTACAAACGTATCTCTTCCGTATGTCAAGTGTCTGTCAGCATGTCCCAGCGTTGGTTGTACATTCGTTACCGGCATCAGTATCCAGTGGAGAATAATGAATGGGGAGATTTCCAGACTCATCGAAAAGTGGTCGGCCTCATATCTATTGCCGAATGCAGCTCAACTAAAGAGCTGCCCCAAACGTTCCTGAAGTTTGACCAGCAAAAGGAAGTCTACAGCTCCACCCTGTACGATTCCCGGCTCTTTGTCTTCGGGCTGCAGGAATCGGTAGCGGATCAGTCCCGCATTCATGTGGCCTTTTACCCCAGCTGCGAAGACTGTGAAGCGGTGGAGAAACGCGTGGAGGATTTTATTCAGTCTCTGTTCATTGTTCTGGAATGCAAACGTCTTGACAGGACCAATGAGAAGTCTGGAGAGAAGATCCCACTTCTTTATGTACCGTATGAAAAGAAAGATTTTGTGGGGCTGGATCCAGACAGCAGGTTTGTGTGATATGTTCTCCTTGAGTCGTATCTGTAGGCACTGTTCAGCTGCTCATTAATCACAGTCATAAATTTCGTGGTAGGTCAGTTCTCAACAAATGGGTTGAGTGTTATCTTGCAATTCTGTACTGTATTCGCGGCAATGGTGCACATGCTTTTAACTATATTAAATGGCTGATTTTTAAAGCTTTTCCATATAAATAAATAATCTTCATTATCAATAGCTATTTATATAGTGTCACTAATTCCGCAGCGCTGTACAGAGAACACACTCACATCAGTCCCTGCCCCATTGGAGCTTACAGTCTAAATTCCCTAACATACAGACAAACTGAGAGCGACGAAGGTTAAGTTAATAGCAGCCAATTAACCTACCAGTATGTTTTCGGAGGAAACCCCGCAAACACAGGAAGAACATAGAAACTCCACATAGATAAGGCCATGGTCGGGAATTGACCTTTTGGCCTCAGCGCTGTGAGGCAGAAGTGCTAACCACTAGACAACTGTGCTGCCTGAATTTTGTGCAGAATGTGTTTCGGCACACTATGACAGTGTCTGCTACACACAGTAGTTAAACAGTGTTATGTACGTCTAGTCGCTATCCTATGAAGATTGTCCACTTAACATAGTGTGTCTTCAACTCACAATGCGGTTTAATAGCAAAAAGTAGTAGAATAACAATTCAATAATATAAGTACAGCTGATGACATACGCAGGCGCCGTGGATCCAGCATACAGTCATTCAGTCCTGAGTCTGGTCGAGAAGACTGCCTACTGGGCCCAGAGTTCCTGCTTATATACACTTAGTGATACAGTGAAAACAATAGAGATGATTTGGCATGTTTCCATTGGTTCAGGCTTCAGGACGGTCCAGTATAATGCAGGTCATTGGCCAGTTCAAATGATGCCCTCCAAGGGTGGGGGACAGCTCTCCAACAGATGCATACTAATCTTCCCGCCGAAAGCTGGTTCATCTGGTCTATTTGCATTACACACATAATACCATTCTGATCATTTATTCCTTATAATCCATAACTTGCATACGCAAGGAGCGATCTCTTAGGCGATTGAAGGACGTTTGAGGATAAATAGGGAATTAGAATGACCATATCCAATTATTTGACTTCGACAACAGCTACTTTGAAACACAACCATTGTTCTTGTTGTCTTCTTGTAATATTTTCTCCTATATCTGTGCTTATAATTATGTCCCCTTCTCTATCTGAGCCACTCATTTTTTTAGCGGAGCAGAGGATCTCCAAGAACCGCTCGTGGCTCTCTGTTGTGTATAAACAAACACACTGCCTCCCACAGAATATATAACAGGAAATGTTTTCACATGTACGTGCTAAAACAAAATAAATATATAAATACAATTGTTTTTAATAGGGAGTTCCATCCCAGATCATTTATTTTTTCCCTTCTACTTCCTCGTCTCTGGTACAACGTGGGTCCTTTTTTTATTAGACCCCCTACCATTCCAGCGATGCTCTCTGACAGATATTGACTTCCCCAGGCATTAATGCTTGGAGAATTATTGAATGGGGAGAAGCTGGTTATTAAGCCTCATGAGATTGTACAGAAAAAAATAGAAAACCTGACCTGTTAGGCTTCTATGAATACAGTTGTGTGCATATTGCTCCATGAATAAAATAAGGTCCATTGACTCTTAACCAATTCCAGATTGTTTTCTGTAGAGGGATTATCAAATGTTTGAGTTCATTCAGATACTTTTAATAATGTCTCACTACTCCCCTCTAGTGTCATACCTGTCAATTACAGGCATGTTTGTGCCATTGTCTGTGTTATATACCCAGTTTCACATTGACCTCTATTAATGAGTTATATCTGTGTTTCCGACACGAGAACAGTAAATTTAGTTTGTGCACATGTATTTATAGGGGGGTATGGGTTAACGGCTATGGGAAAGCCCGATACTAATAAATAGCCTACTTACTATATAACAGATTCTAACTTTTTCCAAAGGTTTAAATAACCGGGCAGTGTAATATCCCGAATGGGCTAAGCAGCTATACGAGGAAATTACGTCTGTTACCTATGACAGAGTGAAAAAGGCGGATTTAAAGCAGCAATACTTGGACCCCACATGTGTATGCCATTATACATGGCGTGGGGTCTGAGTAATACCGCTTTAAAACCGGCATTTTCACTCTGTGTATGGTAACTGAAGTCATTTACTCGTGTAGCTGTTTAGCCCATTCGGATATTACACTGCCCGGTTATTTAAACTTTCGGAAAAAGTTAGAATCTGTTATATAGTAAGTTGGCTATTTAATAGTATCGGGATTATAACAATCGTTATTGTGGCTTTGTTTAAAAGTATGTCGGCTTTCCCATAGCCGTAATATTGATTGCCACCAATTTATAGTTATGGGTGAGCAGTTGTTTACATATTTAACAGGGGGAAATGGTAATCTAGGTTCCTGTTACAAAGAGCTTGCAATCTAATATCTATGTTCAGATCTCCAGTTAATTTAACCTAGTATATCTTTCTTCTTTTATATAGGTGCTATATATTTGACTGCTACGGTAAAACTAGCAATAAACGTATCCACTCACACGTTTTCTATTTAATATATTGTATGTGCGCCTAAGGCAATCTCTGAGTGGTGGGCTTACTGACCTCTCTTTCCACAGACATTACAAGAAGCGATGTCAGGGCCGTATGCGGAAGCACGTAGGGGACCTGTGTCTGCAGGCCGGGATGCTGCAAGATGCTCTGGTCCATTACCACATGGCTGTAGAGCTGTTACGAGCCGTCAACGACTTTGTGTGGCTGGGAGGTAAGTTATAGTTTATTAGGGGCCTTTGAGGTACAATATGCAAACCGGAGAAGAGGGTTCTGGGAAATCCAAGTTGCATTGGTACCCCACCTTTATGGGGAATTCTGTAAGCCCTTTGCCTGTGTCACGGACCTCCCAGTGGATGGAACATTAGCTCAAAGGACTGCTATGGTAATTGCATTTCCCAGAAGTCTGTTCTGTAGAGTGGGAGTGGCTAATTAGCAGGATTGTTACATTAAGCATCTCTCTGTGCAATTAGTCCAGCAGACAGTGTTATGGATCTGTAACAGGGTATTGTTATGTCGTTCTGAGCGATTTTTCTGCCAATATCATTGCAGCTGCGTTAGAGGGCCTGTGTTCCGCCTCCGTTATACATCATTACCCGGGAGGAACAGGAGGAAAGGTGGGAGCCTGCCAGACCCAGAACGTGGCTCTATCCACAGAGGCCAATAAGAGGCACAGGCCAGGTATGACAGATTCATTGTGTGGAGCGACGAGATAACATGGGGGGAAGGGGGTGGTCACTTTCTCTGTTATATGGTTCTGTCGTCATAACTTACACTCATTCAGCTTATTGTACCCCAGCCTGAGCTGGGGTACAATCCCAACCTATGCTGTCTGGGATTTGTCTGATGGTCAGTGAAAGTGGACGGTATACTCTGCTGTATGTACAGGGAGTAAAGGAAGTTTTATGGCAATGGATTAAATGTTGCACATGTTAAAGAACAGAGTATCTATTATATGTCTGATAAAATATCTTAGACTATTGTAATCAGTTTATTTTTTAACCACATCAGTAAGTAGGGTCGTGGGACGTATTTTCACAGAAATATGGCAGCATCCAGTGAGCAATTTCTGATTCTCTGAATAAACAGTACTGTTTAGACTTTTAAGGAATTCAAAGTTAATAGAGATTTCCCTCCTCTGCCCCTTATCAAAATATTTTGATTTGTTTTTTAATTCCCTTTGAATGCTATAAATTCATGTTGGTAAGTTTGTGGATAATATTCCGCTAAATGTCCTAATATTATCCTGAGACTTTATTACCTCCTGTACATAGATGCTGGTAAATTAAGACTTTGCTGTTTTCTGTATTTCATATTTTCGCGCTGTAATAATCTTAATGTTTTTTACTGTATTCGACAAAAACTCTATTAATATATATCTAAATGCCTGTAAATGTTACATTTACCTTTCAAAGTGTTCTGTATAATTTTGAAATGAGCTACCGTGGAGAGTGGAGAGGGGTCCTGGATTGGTAAAAAGGTGCATTAGCTTTCTCACGTTTGTGGCAGCCAAGGATTTATGTATTCTGAAGATGTTTGTTTGTTGTTTTTTTTTTAATGCTATTATATTTTTTACCAGTGTTTTGTGTATGTATAAACTCGTAGTCTGATACTTAATATTGGTATATTTTCCACTGAGCTGACTCTGTTTTCTCTGTCTTGTTCTTCTTATACAGGAGCGCAGGAAGTCCTTATTGATCCAGGTCAGTACACAGAAATATACTATAACTAGGGTGAAAATGGATACTTAACTAAGCGGGTCAGCACATGTTTTCTCAGCTTGTTGTATTTACTTCCATTTAAAGGAGGTCTTTGGTGCCCACATATAAATTCACTATTGCATGCTTCTAAAGAGGTAGTAATAACACAGCTGCCTACTGCTGAGTCTGTCACAGGTTGAGCTATACACACATCTCCATCAGCTAATAGTAATAACACAGCCGCCTACTGCTGAGTCTGTCACAGGTTGAGCTATACACACATCTCCATCAGCTAATAGTAATAACACAGCCGCCTACTGCTAAGTCTGTCACAGGCTGAGCTATACACACATCGCCATCAGCTAATAGTAATAACACAGCCGCCTACTGCTGAGTCTGTCACACGCTGAGCTTTACACCCATCGCCATCAGCTAATCGTAATAACACAGCCGCCTACTGCTGAGTCTGTCACAGGCTGAGCTATACACACATCACCATCAGCTAATAGTAATAACTTAGCCGCCATGGAAGTAAATGGGAAATGTTCAGCGAATCACAAGCATTGGTTATATGCTGCCTGCTTGTGACTGGCTGAGCTGGTGCTGACCTGCAGCCACATTGAAAACAATGCAGCTGGCTGTAGAGCTAAGAAATACTACTGTGGAACTCTTCCAGCTTGCTAAGCTGATAGGGCATGCTGGTGCTTGTAGTTCCACAAGTCCCAGTAAGCAATGAATTTTGGACAACAACATCCGTATAAGATGAAGTCCTCTCATTAGACCGATTCCACCTCAATTGTTCTAAGCTCTAAGACTGGATGATTTCTAAGTTTGAGGTGGCCATAGAGAATTGTGGGTATTTTTGTTAGGAGGTCCCTAGTGTGTTTCTACTCTGCAGGGAGCGAAGTCATTTGAGTGATCTGTAGAAATGACATAACCCCAGTTCTAATTTCTGCTATTTAACCTTCCACTTATAAAATTAAAATACCAGTAATAGTAGCTGTCCACGACGTATCAATGATACAAATTTTCGATCATTTTCTTGAAACAGGCGCCCTTTCCACCAACGGGATAAATTTAGATGCTAGCATGGAGATCGGACGGGCCAAGAACTGCCTCAGCCCAGACGATGTTATAGAAAAGTTCAAAGAGGCCATCTCTTATTACGGAAAGGTACAGTACTTGTGTGATACTATTGTACAAGGGATCGGTTCATCAGAGGTTTATGATTTTGTGCTATAATTTTGTACGGCATTTATACAGTGTATAATTTATGCTTTCAGAATTGCCGCCAAATTTTAGTGCTATTATTAATTTATGTGTAAAATGCCAACATATTTCTCATTGTTGTACAACGTGGAGGCCCTGTTCACAAGAGCTTGCAATCTAATAGTAAATTAGGTTCTGAGCAGTTGTTGAAAAAACACTGCATGGAAATAGTTTTTTGTTGGATAATTATTAATATGCTTATTGGGCGGTCTCAATGATGTCAGCGAGCTAGATGTTCTCTAGCTCGCGGTTTTGGACTGAACCACTTTTCAGCCTGTCCATTCATTAGGAACTAGTGTGATCGCTGAGGTATGAGGAACAATGTTGCTCATTTTTTTTTTTTTTTTGCAATAACTTTATTGAGTTCAATTTCAAAGAATACAAATGTGTGGATAAAGGGCAATCAAACAAATTGACATACAGTATGAATGTATGGAGAGTTGATTAGAAAAGTAAAAAAAAATAATATATATCTCATTAGATCTGGCAAAGTGCAGGTTTTAGTTTACAATCTTAAGTCAGCCAATTTTACATAGTTTTCCATTTATGTATTTAAATGTCCTAGTTAGATAAACATTGAAAATATGCAAAAAATAAACCAAAGTTAAACATATAAGAAAGGAAGGGGGGGGGGAAAGGTCTTTTGTAAAAAAATCCAGTCTTAGCCACGCCGTTTCTATTCCCCTTCTCCTCTTTACCCTTTCCCCCATTCTTATACAAAATCCGGAATCCACCGATACTGACATATCAATGCTATTGTCCCTTTTCTTTTTGTTGGACATACTGTATATTTTACTTTGTGGATATGTATTATATCAATGTTGTATTAGACTCCTGGTGTTTGTTTGTATCGTTTTGGCTCTTCAAAAATAAACTTTTAAAAAATTAAATAAAAAAATCCAGTCTTCGATGGGCAAAAATGTTAGAAAAGTGTTAGCTCACATTTTATTTTTTTTATTGAAAAAGTATCTTTATTTTGTATAAAAGTGCAAAAAACATACGATACATTACATTCAAGTGTACTGCGAACGTTCCTCATACCTCAGTTGTTAGTAGTTTCTAGTGAGTAAAAGGCTACATTATCATTGGTTCAGTCCCTACAGTGGCTGCTTCCGCTCTGTACAGACAAACACTTTAACCCTATGAGTTACAAACCGTCAGATGGGAAAATTCTAATGTAAAATAAACTAATGATAAGTAACTGTCTATACTGTTACTGCACTGTTTATATTTAACCCCTTATTCCTGATGTCACTGGCCTAGAGGGGGCACGTTCCCCTCCTCTGGTTAGAGAATGTGCGTCACATTAATTGTGCTGGCTTCATATCCGTGATTCTGTCATAAATGACTTAGGGCTAGATTTACTAAGCTGCGGGTTTGAAAAAGTGGGGATGTTGCCTATAGCAACCTATCAGATTCTAGCTTTCATTTATTTAGTATCTTCTACAAAATGACAGCTAGTATCTGATTGGTTGCTATAGGCAACATCCCCACTTTTTCAAACCCGCAGCTTAGTAAATCTAGCCCCTAGTCTTTTACTGTTTAACGTTATATCCCTTCGTCTCCGTGGGGTGAAACATTCGCAGTCTGTGTCCTGTGACCAACCTCACATACAGTAACTATTATATGTTTAGGATCCAAACAGACATTTCCAGGAGTATATGTTGGATCTGTTCAAGATAATTAAACCAGGCAAAAGCACTGATGTAACAATGTGATGTTTTCATTCAAATATTGTAACAGCTTGAAAAGTTAAAAGATTTTCTGGTAATAGCTGGATACAAGATATTCTTTATGTCTGTTTTTCACCAGTAAACAAGCCCAGCGTTAGCCGGGCATCAAAAAATTATATGAAACTCATAGTTGTTCCTCTCCACGGAAATCTTTAGTAAAAGGCGAAAGATTTATTCGATCTGAAGAGAAACCAGAGTATAACTATTGTTATCAGCAGCCCCAGTGCGGCCGTCAGAGGAGGCTGTTACACTCGGAGAGAGTGCACTCAGCGCTCGCTCACTCTCACTTTGTGCCTATAGGACATATAATCAGCCACGTTTCACCTCATGGATTTACTTAAATTTTGACGACCTTTAAAGAAAAGATGAATTAAAACGAGTAATGGCTGAACACAGATATTCGTGGTGCATTATGGGTATGCAAATGAGCTCCTTTGCGGACTGGAGGGAAGTGTAACGAAGCAATATATGACCGTGTACCACTGTGTAGGGGACTGTGAATAAACACTCTGTGTTGTCACATATTATAGAAGTTAAGCAAAATCCAAGAAACCAGCCCAGATAGATAACAGTGATGCATCATGGGTATGCAAATGAGCCACACTGGGAGTCTGCCTGTAGAGCTGGAACAGTGTGTGCTTCTATATATGTAATCATATTGGTCTGTATCTGGGGAGACACAGCATCACTATACTCTGCTTGTTAATCTCGTCAAATAAATCTTTTTTAGTATTTTGCTAAATATTTCTGTGGAGGGGAACAACCATAAGTTTTGTGTACATTTTAAGCTGGACTTATTTCCAGGTTATAAAACTGGAAAATACAATGTTACATCTAGTTTACTTGTATTAATAAATTTGTTTCATGGAGGATGTAGAATTTGATGTTAAATGTTGATGTTTGATGTTATCCCTCAAAAACTTTTGAGGACAAATGTGTTTTGCTTGTTCTAGTTTAAATGGTCAAACTAATCGTATTCCTGTAGTATACACCGGGGTGTTGTCTGTGGCCATTCATGAAAGTTGAATAACTAGTTCTAAAGTGTATCTACAGCTCTTCAACAATTCTAAATGGAATTATTTCTTTGCTTGGTTTTCTAATTTGCATACAAGCCCAGAAGGTATCAGAAACATTTGTTATTTTATATTTTTTTGCATTTTTGCTAGTCTATTATGTCCTGCTATATACTTTAAGAATTTAATATGTTATTATTATATAGGATAATTATTATTATTATTATTATCATTTATTTGTTAGGCGCCACAAGATTTCCGCAGCGCCGTACACAAAGCAAACAGTAGACTATACAGGGTATAACAATACAGAACAATAAACAAAAATACCAATGCTTCAGAAACTCCAGTTAGGTCAATGCAGTAGAGGCGGAGTAGAAGAACAGGTGTGGAGACAAGAGGGAAGAAGGCCCTGCTCATTTGAGCTTACATCCTAAGGGTGGGTGAACGAACAGACACAATTGGAGGAATTTGAAGTGTGGGGAGAGGGACCGGGAGGAGAGAGGGTAGAACGTTTGGAGGAGATGGGGGTTAGGTAGAAGGTTGGTAGGCTTTAAGGAACAGGTGAGTTTTGAGTGCTCGTTTGAAGGAGCACAGATTAGGAGAGAGACGGATGGAGCGAGGGAGGTCGTTCCAGTGGAGGGGGGCGGCACGGGAGAAGTCTTGGATTCTGGAGTGGGAAGTGGTGATAAGAGTGGAGGAGAGGCGGCGGTCATTAGCTGAGCGTAGGGAGCGGGCAGGAGTGTGAATGGAGATGAGGTTAAAGATGTAAGGGGCCGAAGAGAGAGCCTTGTACGTGGTGGTAAGGAGTTTGAAAAGGATTCTGTAGGGGAAAGGGAGCCAGTGTAAGGCAAGGCAGAGAGGGGAGGCAGAGGAGGAGCGGCGTGAAAGGAAGATGAGTCTTGCAGCCGCATTGAGTATAGAGCGGAGGGGTGCGAGGTGGGAGTGGGGGAGGCCAGTAAGGAGGATGTTGCAGTAATCAAGGCGGGAGATGATGAGTGCGTGTATGATAGTTTTGGTGGCTTCCTGAGAGAGGAAGGGACGGATAAGTAAATGTTTAATCTTTTTATCATCTCTCTTGGTAAAATGAGGTCTGTTCGAACCTGGGGAGGTAACGATGACACTTTATCAGCATAGTTTGGTTTCTCTTCAGATTGAATAATTTTTTTTTTTTTTTTTTACCTTTTGCTAAAGATTTCCATGGAGAGGAACAACCACAAGTTCCATACAACTTTTTTTTATGTCTGGCTGTTGCTGATCTTATTTTTTGGTGAAAGTTTAATTTTTCATCGGTTATAATTACTGATGGATATAACTTTGCATAAAGGGTGAGAGGTGATTGTGCTGTACACTTGGATATTTTTCTACTCAAGAAAGTTGAGCAAGTGATACCTGCAGCTGTTCCTCAATTGCATTCTTTGCCTGGTGATCTCATTTGCATACTTACCCACAATGCATTGGATTCATTTCAGATTTTAATTTTGTTTTTTGCATTTGTACTTTAATTTGTCATTGTTATCAACACTTTTAGAACTAACTAAATATTGTAGGGTTATGTAAGATATATTTAAAATTTAGAAACATACGTATATTTTTCTCTCTCTTGGTAAAATAAGGACGGTGTGAGTCCGGGGAGGTAACGGTGAGACCATATCAGTGTACTCTGGTTTCTCTTCAGAACGAATAAATCTTTCGCCTTTTACTAAAGATTTCCGTGGAGAGGAACAACCATGAGTTTCATGTAATTTTTTGATCCCTGGCTGATGCTGGGCTTGTTTACTGGTGAAAAAAAAGAAAATAAAATGTTATGTGTCAGTGATACTAATGAATGAGTCTACTAGTACTGTAGGATTTGATATAAAATGTTGTTAGTTATTCACTAGAAATCATTAGAAGTAATTTTTTGTCTGTTTTATGTTAGATGGTTCTTCTCAATTCTTAATTATTGGGATGGTTGTAATATTATTACTGTATTGTACATTTGTCTGTTGTCTATGGTCACGAAACGTCAGTTGAACAACTGGTGTTAAATTAAAAGGTTTTTTTTGTCTCTCAAGATTACCTGCAGCTATTTGGCAATTGTGAATGGAATTTTTTTTGCTGGCTTTGTAGCCTTAATCTACATACTTACCCACAATGCATCTGATACATGTCAGTTTTTTTTTATGCACTATTCTAATTTGTCCATTCTTTTTCATTTTAGTTTTTTGTTTAAATATGTAAGTATTACATGTATCAATGACAGGGTATCTTTGAAAATAGTTGCATAAAATTTGGTGTTGTCCTCTCTCTTGGTAGAATGAGGTTGGTCTGAGTCTGGGGAGGTAACGGTGAGACCGTCTCACTATACTCTGGTTTCTCTTCAGAACGAATAAATCTTTCGCCTTTTACTAAAGATTTCCGTGGAGAGGAACAACCATGAGTTTCATGTAATTTTTTGATGCCCGGCTGATGCTGGGCTTATTTACTGGTGAAAAATAGAACTTATAATATGACCTCAAAAATTATCATTTTCATCAGGATTGTATAATTTTATGTACATTATTGTTATCCAAATACTGGGCTTTAAGGGATTTTGCTTCTACTGATTAGATTTCCTGAATTGTCTATTGCTGGGATGGTTGTACTTTTTCTTTTCTATTGAAAATGTGGGAATGGTGGTTTTGTTGCCTATGTGCAAAATAATGCACCGGAGTGTGGTCAACTGCAGGCCGTCCTCATGTGTGAGAGTCTTCAGATCCCCCCCATAGGAAAATGTGGAATAACGCGCTCCGTTCTTTGCCCTGTTACGTTAGGTTTCACATCCTACAGTGATTTTTCCACCAACCCATTTTCATCACTCGAGGAGCACATACCCGATCAGCCACAACATTAAAACCATCTGCCTAATATTGTGCAGTTCCCCTTTGTGTCGCCAAATCAGTTCTGACCCATCAAGGCATGGACTCTACAAGACCAGTGAAGGTGTCATGTGGTATCTGGCATCAAGACGTTTGCAGCAGATCCTTTAAGTCCTGTAAGTTGCGGTGGGGCCTTTATGCCTCAGTCTTGTTTTTCCAGCACATCCCACAGATGCTCGATTGGATTGAGATCTGGGGAATTTGGAGGCCAAGTCAACAACTTGAACTCTCTGTCATGTTCCTCAAACCATTACTGAAGAATTTTTGCAGTGTGGCAGGGAGCATTATCCTGCTGGAAGAGGCCACTGACATCTCAGTGAATACTGGTGCTATGAAGGGGTCAGGTGATACGTGTCACAGTAACATGCACATGAATGTCAGGATTCCCAGCAGAACATTGCCCAGAGCATCACACTGCTTCTGCCCGCTTGCCTTCTTCCCATAGTGCATCATGGCGCCATCTCTTCCTCAGGTAAATGCCGCACACGCACCCGACCGTCCACATAATGTAAAAGAAAACATGATTCATCAGACCAGGCCAACTTCTTCCATTGCTCCATGGTCCAGTTCTGACGTTCACGTGTCCATTGTAGGCGCTTTCGGCAGTGGGCGAGTCTGCGTGGGTACTCTGACCAGTCTGCAGCTGTGCAGCCCCATACACAGAAGGCTGAGATACACTGTGTTCTGACACCTGTCTATCATAGCCAGCATTAACTTTTTCAGCAATTTGTGCTACAGTAGCTCTTCTGTGGGATTGGACCAGACGGGAGAGCCTCTGCTCCTGTCGCGCACCTATGAGCCTTGGACGTTCATGACCCTGTCGCCGGTTCACCGGTTGTCCTTCCAACGACCACTTTTGGTAGGTGCTAATCAGTGCATACCGGGAACAACCCACAAGACCTGCCGTTTTGGAGATGCTCTGACCCAGTCGTCTAACCATCACAATTTGTGCCTTGTCAGAGTCTGTCAGATCCTTACATTTGCCCATTTTTCCTACTTCCAACACATCAACTTTAAGAACTGACTGGTCACTTGCTGCCTATGATATTTCACCCCTTGTCAGGTGCCATCGTAATAACATAATGAATGTTATTCACTTCACTTGTCAGTGGTTTTAATGTTGTAGCTGATCTCTATATATCTCAGGCTGTCTCAGCTGCCGCAGCCTCTGGGCAGAGGATACAGATAGTCTTCCATGATCAGGAGGGGGCACCACTTGATCATGGCCAGAAGGCTGAGAAGCGATTGTACTGGACACTGAGTGCTTTCTACTCTGGAAAGTTGAACAGGTGATACCTGCAGTATGCAGCAATTCTGAATAGAATTCAGTTTGTTTGGTCGGCTTATTTGCATACTTACCCACAATGCATCTGATATGTTTCCGCTTTTATCTGTTTTTGTTATTTTGCTTTTTCTTTTTGTCTAATTTGTCATTCTTTTAAAAGATTTAAGAAGTAACTAAATATTCTATATATGATATCTTTAATTAGTAAATATAAGTGTTTCTCTCTCTTGGTAAAATAAGGACGGTGTGAGTCCGGGGAGGTAACGGTGAGACTGTCTCAGTATACTCTGGTTTCTCTTCAGATCGAAAAAATCTTTCGCCTTTTACTAAAGATTTCCGTGGAGAGGAACAACCATGAGTTTCATGTAATTTTTTGATGCCCGGCTGATGCTGGGCTTACTTATTGGTGAAAGATAGATATTGTTTGTAATATACTAAAATTTTTGTTAAGGATGTAAAATGTTATGTTAGTTGTTATTCTCTAAAAACTTTTGAAGAAATGTTTTTATCTTCAATTGATGGATTTCCTGAATTGTCTATACTGAGATAGTTTTCATTTTCTTTCTTTCTTTTTTTTTTATTTCAAAGTGGAAGATCTGTGATTTTGTGGGACAAAATGCACAAGGGTATGGTCTACTTTATGCCCTCAAATGAGGAAGGACTTCTCATACTCTGACCCTTGGAGCCATAAGGCCTCATAAGACCCTTGGCAGGGGGTCTTCAGCTCCCCTTTGCCAAATGCCTACGGTAATAGGCGAGTGCTGTAAGAGAAAATGTGGAATTCTTCTCAACCTTTTAGTAAGATCAAGTGTAGTTCTGTCCTAGGAGGGAGTGGTGACCCCTCTCATTAATGGACAGGTTACCCTGGTCTTCTGGCGTGGGATCGAGACACCACCTGAGAAATCCCAAGGTTTGCTGGGTCTAGGATGCAGAATAGGACAGGGGAATATTATGGGAATGAAATATGAGCCAAGAGTTATGGTACGAGGAAAGGCTGGAGGGGAAAGAAAAGGAGAGGGGAATAAAGAATAAAAGAGGAGGCTTTAGTGAGAGAGTAAGAGGGTTGGAGGGTACAGGGGCAGTTGGTGGGCAAGCCGCAGGGTGTGAGGATACATTAGGGAAGAGGGCGGGGGCAGGGATAAGTGGCGAAAAGGCAGCAAGGGAGACAGTGAAAATATGATAGACACCAATTAGCAGGATTTTGGACAAACAGTCTGCAGGGAAAGATATCAAAATAGAGTATCAAAATAGAGTATCAAAAAGAATGATGAAATAAAGGGACAGCATACAGTAGCTTATAGTGCAACAATATTATACCAGCAAAAATGATGTAAATAGTCCATGAGGAAAAATGGAGGGTTGGAAATTGTCCATGTGGCGATTTCGGGACCATGAGGTGAGTCTATAGGTGAGTTCTGGTGGTCCAGGACAGAGGAGCGATGGGAAGAGACCGGGTCTCAGGGTGGCACAGAGGAGGGTAATCCAGGGACATCTGGCGAGAACAAAGTCTTCAGGGAATAGATGGCATCAGGGGAAGGCTCAGGAGGAAGATATCAGGAGAGGGATGAAGGATGGAGCTGCAGGAGCCAGTGCCAGGAGAAGTCCGGAGGATGAGGGCTGGCAGCAGGCGGAGGCTGGACGATGAGGGCTGGCAGCAGGCGGAGGCTGGAGGATGAGGGCTGGCAGCAGGCGGAGGCCGGAGGATGAGAGCTGGCAGCAGGCGGAGGCTGGAGGAGTGAGAGCAGCGGAAGGCGAAGGCCGGAGGATGAGGGCTGGCAGCAGGCGGAGGCCGGAGGATGGGGGCTGGCAGCAGGCGGAGGCTGGAGGAGTGAGAGCAGTGGAAGGCGAAGGCCGGAGGATGAGGGCAGCAGGCGGAGGCCGGAGGATGAGGGCTGGCAGCAGGCGGAGGCTGGAGGATGAGGGCTGGCAGCAGGCGGAGGCCGGAGGATGAGGGCTGGCAGCAGGCGGAGGCCGGAGGATGAGGGCTGGCAGCAGGCGGAGGCCGGAGAAGTGAGAGCAGTGCCAGGAGAAGGCCGGAGGATGAGGGCAGCGGAAGGCTGGCATCAGATAGAACAGTCATAAATGAGCAGGGCTGGAAGATGAATCTTCAGTGCCCACAGGTTCTGGTAACGGCGCAGGTGGTAAAGAGAGTGAGAATTAGCAGAGGTTCCAGGAAGCTTGGACTCATTAATGTGATGATCTTAGTAGGTGACAGAGAGGTTCTGATAAAACCGGGGAATTTGTGCATAGACTACAAATAATTCTTTGCCTGGTGGTCTCATCTGCATACTTATCCACAATGCATCTGTAAAATTTCAGAATTTGACTTTTTTGTTTTTTGCATTTTTGCTGTAATTTGTCATTATTTTCACATATTTTAGAACTAACCTAAATATTTTAGGGTTATGTAAAATATATTTTAAATTTAGGAAACATATGTGTTTGTCTCTCTCTTGGGAAAATGAGGATGGTGTGAGTCCGGGGAGGTGACGATTACACCATATCAGTATACTCTGGTTTCTCTTCAGATCGAATAAATCTTTCGCCTTTTACTAAAGATTTCCGTGGAGAGGAACAACCATGAGTTTCATGTAATTTTTTGATGCCCGGCTGATGCTGGGCTTGTTTACTGGTGAAAAAATAGAAATTATAAGGTCACATCTACATGAATTCATTTATGTTTTTGTTTTTTACCAGGCTGTAGAATTTTATATTAAATGTCATTACTGGCTGCTGTTTTTATAATACAGTAGAAGATAAATGTTTAGTGCAGTGGTTCCCAAACTTTTGCAGTTCGCGGCACCCTTAGAGTCTCCATAATTTTTTCAAGGCACCCCTCCAAAATAATTACTGAGGAGTCCTGTTTTAGAAGTAGTTGTGTCTTAAAATTGTAATAAGTATTTAGGTCAGGACAGAAATACTTATTTAGTTGTATGTAAAAATGCCCCCTCTGCATCCAGTCCCTCTGCCCTCTCTCACGCTGTCCCCTCTGCCCTCTCTCACGCTGCCCCCTCTGCCCTCTCTCACGCTGCCCCCTCTGCCCTCTCTCACGCTGCCCCCTCTGCCCTCTCACACGCTGCCCCCTCTCACGCTGTCCCCCTCCTCTGTCAAGCTGTCCCCCTACTCTGCCGCCCTCCTCTGCCCTCTCTCACGCTGGGCCCCCTCCTCTGTCTTCTCTCACGCTGGGCCCCCTCCTCTGTCCTCTCTCACGCTGGGCCCCCTCCTCTGTCCTCTCTCACGCTGGCCCCCCTCCTCTGTCCTCTCTCACGCTGGCCCCCCTCCTCTGTCCTCTCTCTCACGCTAGAATCTGATTGGTTGCTATAGGCAACATCTCCACTTTTTAAACTGGAAATCTCTCAACTTGATACATTTACCCCCAGAAAGTTTTATAGTGCGTGTTTTTTGTTTATCAATACCTGCAGCTCTGCAAAGCTGTATGAAATTCTTTGCTTCATGGATTCATTTGCATATTTACCCACAATGCATCTGATGCATTTCAGCTTTTGTTTTTGTTTTTTTTTGCATTTTTTCTCTAATTTGTCATTGATTACAAATATATTAAAACTAGTTAAATATATTAGAGTTTTAGAATCTCTTTTTGAATATTAGTAGCTATAAGTGTTTTTCTCTCTCTTGGTAAAATGAGGACGGTGTAAAATCGGGGAATAAGCGGTGACATACCACCAATATACTCTGGTTTCTCTTCAGATCGAATAAATCTTTCGCCTTTTACTAAAGATTTCCGTGGAGAGGAACAACCATGAGTTTCATGTAATTTTTTGATGCCCGGCTGATGTTGGGCTTATATACTGGTGAAAAAAAGAATTAAAATCTATCATTGAAATAATTATAGTTAATGGATATAGTTTTGCATAAAGGATGAGAGATGATTGTACTGTACACTATGGGTGTTCTCTACTTAAGGATGTTGAGCAAATGAAACGGGCAGATCTTATTTAATTCTTTGCCTGCTGGTCTCATTTGCATACTTACCCACAATGCACCTGATAAATTTAAGATTTTAACTTTTTGTCTTTTTTGTCATTTTTGCTGTAATTTGTCATTGTTTTCACATATTTTAGAACCAGCTAAATATTTTAGGGTTATGTAAAATATATTTGAAATTTAGTAAACACACATGTTTGTCTCTCTCTTGGTAAAATAAGGACGGTGTGAGTTCGGGGAGGTGACGATGACACCATATCAGTATACTCTGGTTTCTCTTCAGATCGAATAAATCTTTCGCCTTTTACTAAAGATTTCCGTGGAGAGGAACAACCATGAGTTTCATGTAATTTTTTGATGCCCGGCTAACGCTGGGCTTGTTTACTGGTGGAGAAAAAAAAGAGTTATAGTCTTTTATCAGAATTATTATTCCTAATGGATATAATTTTGCATAAAAGGTGAGAGGTGATTGTATTGTACACTTGGGGGGTTATTGAATTGACCACAATTTTTATTTTTATACTATGTTAAGTCATTTTAACGCTGTTTGTTTGTTTTTTTTTTAATCATTTCCGAGCAGTTAACTTTACCCGTGATTCAATTTAATTTTTAACGCTCCGTCTTTTTCATGAAACGGTTCTGTCGCGCTCCAGTAGAAGGTCTATTGAAAGTATAGGGTGTGCGAGAGGCAGCCGTGTTAAAAGCTATTCAATTGTTTTTTAACACGGCGCGTTAAACAGGCTAATATGCCGTTTTATCTCACACCTCTTTGGGGTGTGATAAAAATAGAAAACCTAAGAAAAGTTTTTGAAATCATGTAATAATGAAAAAAAAAAAAGATAAACCTGTTTATCAGTAATGCCTAACATGTAAAAGTTGATTTTCTTATGAAAGAATAATAATAAAAAAAAATCATAAAAAATAAATCAATAAAAATCACTAATTAATTATATTTATGTATGTTTTTGGTACAAATATGTATGTACTAATGTGTTTTGACATGGTATAGATGATTCTATAGTAAAAAAAATTGTTAAAAAATATGCTAAAGAAAGTTCTTTAATGTAGATATTATAAATAATAATGGTTGTGTAATGCAATCTAATGTATGAAAATGTATGCCAGTCCTTTTTTTGTGTTATACATAACCAGGTTAAAACTCCCCTTCACTCCCCTAAAACCTTGCAAACACAATGATTACCGCGTGGGGGCAGCGTTCCCTCTTTTTCAATTGAATTGCACAAGTTTTCACGCTGCGTTAACTAAAAACAGTTTCTATAGCAATTAAAATCCATATGTTTTTTTTTTTTTTTTTTAACTCTGCGGGAAAAAAAAAGTTGCGGTCAATTGAATACCCCCCCTTAGATGTTTTCTACTCAAGGATGTTGAGTAAGTGATACCTGCAGCTGTTCCTCAATTCTGGATGGAACGCTTTGCCTGGTGGTCTAATTTGCATACTTACCCACAATGCATCTGATACCTTTCAAATTTTAACGTTTTGTAATTTTGCTGTAATTTGTCATTGTTTTTCACATATTTTAGAAGTAACGAAATATTTTAGGGTTATGTAACATATATTTGAAATTTCGTAAACACACGTGTTTTTCTCTCTCTTGGTAAAATGAGGACGGTGTGAGTTCGGGGAGGTGACGATGACACCATATCAGTATACTCTGGTTTCTCTTCAGATCGAATAAATCTTTCGCCTTTTACTAAAGATTTCCGTGGAGAGGAACAACCATGAGTTTCATGTAATTTTTTGATGCCTGGCTGATGCTGGGCTTGTTTACTGGTGAAAAATAGAAATTACAATGTGACCATAAAAACTATGATTTTTATCAAGGCTGTAGGGTTTCATATGCATTCTTGTTATCCAAAAACTGGGTAAGGAAGGGTTTTTGCTTCTACTGATCAGATTTCTTGAACTGTCTATTGCTGGGATGGTTGTACTTTTTATTTTCTATTGAAAATGTCGGAATGGTGATTTTGTGGCCTATGTGCAAAAAGTTGCACCAGAGTGTGGTCAACTGCAGGCCGTCCTCATGTGTGAGAGTCTTCAGATCCTACCATAGGAAAATGTGGAATAAAGTGCTCCGTTCTTTGCCCTGTTACGTTAAGTTTCACATCCTACAGTAATTTTTCCACCAACCCATTTTCACCACTCGAGGAGCACATACCCGATCAGCCACAGCATTAAAACCATCTGCCTAATATTGTGCAGTTCCCCTTCATGCCACCAAATCAGTTCTGACCCGTGGAGGCATGGACTGTACAAGACCAGTGAAGGTATCGCTTCTCGGCCTTTTGGGGGCTTGCAGCAGGCGGAGGCCGGAGGATGAGGGCTGGCAGCAGGCGGAGGCCGCAGGATCAGGGCTGGCAGCAGGCGGAGGCCAGAGGATGAGGGCTGGCAGCAGGCGGAGGCCGGAGGATGAGGGCTGGCAGCAGGCGGAGGCCGGAGGAGTGAGAGCAGCAGGCGAAGGCCGGAGGAGTGAGCGCAGCGGAAGGCTGAGTCCGGAGGAGTGAGAGCAGCAGAGAAGGCCGGAGGATGAGTGCTGGCAGCAGGCGGAGGCCGGAGGAGTGAGAGCAGCAGGCGAAGGCCGGAGGAGTGAGAGCAGCGGAAGGCTGAGTCCGGAGGAGTGAGAGCAGCAGAGAAGGCCGGAGGATGAGTGCTGGCAGCAGGCGGAGGCCGGAGGATGAGGGCTGGCAGCAGGCGAAGGCCTGAGGAGTGAGAGCAGCGGAAGGCTGAGTCCGGAGGAGTGAGAGCAGCAGAGAAGGCCGGAGGAGTGAGAGCAGCGGAAGGCTGAGTCCGGAGGATTGAGAGCAGCAGAGAAGGCCGGAGGACTGAGAGCAGCGGAAGGCTGAGTCCGGAGGAGTGAGAGCAGCGGAGAAGGCCGGAGGAGTGAGAGCAGCAGAGAAGGCCGGAGGAGTGAGAGCAGCAGAGAAGGCCGGAGGAGTGAGAGCAGCAGAGAAGGCCGGAGGAGTGAGAGCAGCAGAGAAGGCCGGAGGAGTGAGAGCAGCAGAGAAGGCCGGAGGAGTGAGAGCAGCGGAAGGCTGAGTCCGGAGGAGTGAGAGCAGCAGAGAAGGCCGGAGGAGTGAGAGCAGCGGAAGGCTGAGTCCGGAGGAGTGAGAGCAGCAGAGAAGGCCGGAGGAGTGAGAGCAGCGGAAGGCTGAGTCCGGAGGAGTGAGAGCAGCAGAGAAGGCCAGAGGAGTGAGAGCAGCAGAGAAGGCCGGAGGAGTGAGAGCAGCAGAGAAGGCCGGAGGAGTGAGAGCAGCAGAGAAGGCCGGAGGAGTGAGAGCAGCAGAGAAGGCCGGAGGAGTGAGAGCAGCGGAAGGCTGAGTCCGGAGGAGTGAGAGCAGCGGAGAAGGCCGGAGGAGTGAGAGCAGCGGAAGGCTGAGTCCGGAGGAGTGAGAGCAGCGGAGAAGGCCGGAGGAGTGAGAGCAGCAGAGAAGGCCGGAGGAGTGAGAGCAGCAGAGAAGGCCGGAGGAGTGAGAGCAGCAGAGAAGGCCGGAGGAGTGAGAGCAGCAGAGAAGGCCGGAGGAGTGAGAGCAGCGGAAGGCTGAGTCCGGAGGAGTGAGAGCAGCAGAGAAGGCCGGAGGAGTGAGAGCAGCGGAAGGCTGAGTCCGGAGGAGTGAGAGCAGCAGAGAAGGCCGGAGGAGTGAGAGCAGCAGAGAAGGCCGGAGGAGTGAGAGCAGCAGAGAAGGCTGGAGGAGTGAGAGCAGCAGAGAAGGCCAGAGGAGTGAGAGCAGCGGAAGGCTGAGTCCGGAGGAGTGAGAGCAGCGGAAGGCTGAGTCCGGAGGAGTGAGAGCAGCAGAGAAGGCCGGAGGAGTGAGAGCAGCGGAAGGCTGAGTCCGGAGGAGTGAGAGCAGCAGAGAAGGCCGGAGGAGTGAGAGCAGCGGAAGGCTGAGTCCGGAGGAGTGAGAGCAGCAGAGAAGGCCGGAGGAGTGAGAGCAGCGAAGGCTGAGTCCGGAGGATGAGAGCAGCAGAGAAGGCCGGAGGAGTGAGAGCAGCGGAAGGCTGAATCCGGAGGAGTGAGAGCAGCAGAGAAGGCCGGAGGAGTGAGAGCAGCAGAGAAGGCCGGAGGAGTGAGAGCAGCAGAGAAGGCTGAGTCCGGAGGAGTGAGAGCAGCGGAAGGCTGAGTCCGGAGGAGTGAGAGCAGCAGAGAAGGCCGGAGGAGTGAGAGCAGCAGAGAAGGCCGGAGGAGTGAGAGCAGCGGAAGGCTGGCATCTGATAGAACAGTCATAAATAAATAAGGGCTGGAAGATGAATCTTCAGTGCCCACAGGTTCTGGTAACGGCGCAGATGGTAAAGAGAGCAACAATCAGCAGAGGTTCCAGGAAACTTGGACTCGTTAATGTGATGATGTTCGTAGGTGACATAGAGGTTGAAATGAGTTATTTGAGTTCTGTTAAAGCCGGGAATTTGTGCAAAGACTACAAATAATTATGTTCTATTCTTCTGCTGTTTTGTTAATTTCACATTAATTGCTAAGGTCATTTAACATTGTGTGTTGTTAGTCACTGCTGCTATAATCTCACACTTATTGTTGTTTTCAGTCCAAAGCGGCCGGTGTGATCGAGCTGGAGGCCTGTGTGAAAGCCGTCCGGGTGCTGGCGATCCAGAAGAAGAGCATGGAGGCCTCTGAATTCCTACAAAGCGTGGTCTACATAAATCTACGTCAGGTCAGGCTATGTGTTCACTAATAATACAACGTCACACAATACCACTTATAATACAATATGATGCAATACTACTTATAATACAATGTCACACAATATCTCAAGGTTTTAGTCAGAATTGGTATCCGGAACACTGACACATACCGTCAAAGTCTGTTTTGTTTTTTTCTGAACCATATCTTTTTTTCTTGAAATTTGAATAGACAAACAATAAACAAAACACATCCTAAAACATTACAAAAACTATGAAGTTCATGTATCCAGACATTGTTAGGTATTATGTGATGCTAATATATCAATGATAGTGTTACAGTTAATAACAGACAAGCGATCAGCGATATCAGATGTGATAACTTAGTCAAATAGAGCGTAAGTTGGCCCTCTGGAAACATTGCTATAATAATACACAAAGGTAAATACAAGTACAAGAATCTATGCAGGACTTTGGGTAAAGTCATCTGACAATAAGTGAACTGCATGTCTGGATGTAGCCGGTTGGACCATACGCTATAATATCTGTGTGTGACATTTCTAGAATGGTAGGTATATCTCACATGACCCACAGCATCGTTAGTTAATGCAATCCAAGTATGAAAGCTTGGGTAGTCACTGGCCGTCCACGTTCTGGTTATAATGACCTTGGCCACGGCAAAGAGATTAGTAACATGCTGGACTGAACTTTTATTTAATAGAGGGTCCTATATCTATACCCGTGTTCTGAATATCGGTTATCACTGCAGATTAAAAGACTGGACCCCGGGTCAATCCCAGGGTTGATGCCAGAAGGATGCAAAATCTGATCCACATTTGGGACATTTAGAGTCATGCCTGGCCCCCATTAAAGAGCCGACCAGAGATAATAGTGCACCTTATGAAAAATGTACAGCTGGATTTGTCGGTATCTAGTAGAGGCGGTGGCCTCTTTGGCACTACCCAAAAGAGAACTCCGCTCCTCATCACTAATACCCAGTTCACACTGCCTCAACATCCCGGGTTATTGCCGGGGCAAGCCCAGACGACTCGGGTCGAGGTTCAGTGTGAAAAGGTCCAGGTTCCCAAGTTGGATGAACCAGTTCTTTTGGAGGGTTATTCCCGGGTCTGACCTGGGTAGCCTCCAGTTTGAGCGGTGAGACCCAGGTTTTTCAACCCGGGTCTCACCGAGAGCTATTGTAAGGTTAAAAAGAATAAAAAAAGGGCATCACAAGAGGAGCCAATCAATGCTCCTCTTGTGATTTTGCCATGGAGACCAGGGCAGATCCGTGTTCAGTGTGAACACGGTCTACCTGGGTATCCTGCACTGTCACCCGCAATATCCCGGTTCATATTGCCAGGGTGGTAGTGTGAAAGTGATATTAGGGGTCCAAGGTCCGTTTCCTGTTTGAGTTTAATTGATTCAAATCATCAAAGTTGAGATAAGGGTGGAAGTTTGCATATAAAATAGATATAGTTTTCGTGGAGCCCACCTGTTGAAGTAGGACTTTGAGGGAAGCTGGACTGAGTGTAATGAAGAAGGTTCTCAAAATGAATCATCAGAGCTTGTCTCAGCTGCAGGTAGCTGTAAAAGAAATGATTAGGGATGGAAAATCCCTCCTTTAATTGTTCAAAGGACTTAAAAGAGTTATTTGCATAAAATTGGCCAAGGGAGGTAATGCCAACAGCACGCCATGTGTTATAAACCTTTTACTTGTGGAGTTCAGCAAGGTTAAAGTTGCCCCAAATAGGCAGGTTTGGATCCACATCGGAACTATCCAAAGCCACTTGCATCATCTTCCACACCTTTAGTCCCTGCCAAAGCAGTGGTGCAGTAGCTTTGGAGACTTTTGTACTCGATAATACTTAGGGAGGAGAACGTAAGATCCCCGTATGCCCCCAAAGGAACTCGCACATCTTTTTGGGAGTTTCCGATCCACTTCTTCAAGTGAGTCAACTGCGCGGCAGTGTAGCAAGCTTTCAGATTTTATTAAAGTAATTTTATCGTTTTCAAATAAGCATTGCCCAATCAATTGTATGTGTTTCCAAAGCACAAAGAGATTTATTTTAGCAGTTGTAAACAGTTAACAATTCAATACATTATTATATTATGATACAGTACAGTACAGCCAATACCAAAAGATAAATACATACCGATGCTATCGCATGCGCTCGCTGCGTACCCACGGGACCCGGTGGACAGTATATCTGTTAGAATACTGTGTCAGAGTTGACTGAGAGCCATGGGTAGTGCTGCGATGATTATATACAGTACAGTGTTACACAGTGAACAATAGAGATGACGTAGATTGTTTCTATAGGTCCAGACGTTGGGTGGGTCCAGGGTAAACAGGTTATAGGCTGATTCAATCTAAGGAATCCAAAGGTGGGGGTCGTCTCTCCAGGGGGCCTGCTCCTTTCATAGCCAGCATCATGCAAAGGATTATTCCCTAATAACTAAAGTATGCAATGTGCGATCTCTTCGCCGACTGCACCGGACAGCTGCTGATGAATAGGGGATCAATATGATATCAGGCATATAACCTAAACCTTTAATAACACTAAAATGTACATATAATCATATTATATAAACTAATAATAAAACAAATACTATCTAAATATACTTTCGTTCATCCAATTATACGACTTCGACAATTTGGAAGGGCCAGGCCACCCGAAGCTCTAGTCTCGTACCTCTGCCCAAGTCAATGGGAGCAGTAATATGGCAAGTTACACTCATTCGCCCACTAGCTGTACCTATTCTAATTGAGGTATATTTCCCTGGCATAAAACCGGTCTGGTCTGGGTGAATTATTTGACTATCACTGGGCCATGAAACGGGGTGCTACTGGACTGAGGACTTTTTATTCATCACCCGTTTCTCACAGTTTAAAGTACTTTTTAATCCTTGGCCAAGTCAAAGTACATACACCTGAGCATTGGTGTATTATTATTTTGATGTTATTCGGTCCATTTTGGCCTTGCTATTACCTGCAATATTGTATGTATTAGAAATGTAAAGAATATTGCCATATTGTGTAAAAATAACAGGACAGCAGAAGTTATTTTGCAATTACCACTTGTCTCAAATGTCCATTGTTATGAGGTGTGGCTTAGATCTCCTTGGAAAAATACTTCAGGGGTTAAATTCCACCTCCACAGGGAATTAAGCTACCATTGTTTAGAATAGAAGGATGATTTATTCTGCACAACAGGATTAAATACAGCATGGCACCTTAATGATAGCGGGTTCAACAGGTGAGGAAATCAGTTCAAATAAATCCAGTGAGATAGGTTCCACAGCACATCTCTGGCAGAGCATCACCTCTTGGCCAAAGTCAGTCACATCCATCTCCAGCTCCCAGGGTAGCCTCTTTTATCACCTCCTAATCCCACCTTAGGAACTGCCTGCCCAGGGGAGTTGCAAAAGGCATCTCACACTATCCAGTCCCTTCCCCTAACTTCCCAGGTGTCCTCCCTCAGGTGACCCCTGCTGGGCCCGGCTCCTGGCTGTCTGTAGAGCTCACTAGTGGACAATAAGGAGCAAACAGAAATAACAATGGTAGCTTAATTCACTCAACTCCTGAGTGTTCTCTGTGGAGGTGGAATTTAACCCCTGAAGTACTTTTGCAAGGAGATCTAAGCCACTCTTCATAACAATGGATATTTGAGACAAGTTACATTACCACTTGGCCACGTAGGGCATAAGACTATCGCTTTTGTCCCCTTGTGCGTAAATAGCTTGCCTGCAGAAAATAAGTCTACGGTTCAATTTATCCAGCTAATGATCAGCCCTCTCTTTTTGGGCATATAACCTTTGCAACCTGAAGGCAAATGAGTGGAAACCTAGGTGTGTTCTAGGTTGCCACACGCCTGCTCCAATCCAGATTACTTTTCCTTGCAAAAATTTTTACATCCCACCACCCCATTATTCAAAGTGACCCGGAGGAAACCTTTGAGGGCATCCCAAAGGATAGGGAATTGGTCTCGCCTGGGCCCAGCCCGCGGCCAGCCATCCAGCCAGTCAACCACCTCCCGAGGGGTAGAGAAAAAGTGGCATTGGCCATCCGCTATCACACGAAGCTATGTAGGAAATAAGACTGTGTAGGGAAGTTGCAAGTCTTTGCACCTCCTCTTTATTTGGTAAATTGGGTTTGACTTTTTTGAACCTCAATAGCAAAATCAGGGAATACTGAAGCTGTGTGATTTTCAAATTTAAGGAGACCTTTTATTCTAGCTGGCCTAAGAACAGTGTCCCGGTATTTATAGTGGAGCAATATTGCAGTAAATATGCGAGCAGGAGATTCCCGGCTGAGGGGGTTGGGATGGAAGTCGTTGGGCCCTCTGAACTGCAAACTGAGAGGTCTCTGGTTCCTTATTACTATATTATTATTGTTTACCTACATAACGTTAGTACATTCCACATCGCTATACATTCAGAGAATTGTTTGCTGCGTTCTCTCATCTGTTGCTTCAGATCACAATATGGTGACCTCCCTTGTCAGGTGGGGGCTCTTTAAATATAAATATACTTATGGCTATAAACGCATATGGCAGAAAGCATAGCTAAGATACAGCCAAAGACAGCTTCAGGTTAAAGCTAAGAGAGGGAGCTTCCTGGAACATATAGGAGATTCTTACACAGGGATTGCCAGTCTTGGTATTAGCAGAATGTCATGTGCCCCATCCCCTTGCTGACAGTTGACATTTTTAAAAGGCTGAGTAGAAAGGCAGATCTTTCTGCTATTGTTATGGAGCAGAAGCAGAATCTTAGTACCAGCCTTGCAGTTTCATAGGTAACAGAATTGCTTTCTACAGATTGGTGGATTCACAAAGCAGTGTATGAACTTACTCTGCTTTGCTGTTTTGAGCTGCAACCCATACCAGCAGCTTTTTGCTGTTCATTGGCTAAATACAATGACAGTATTCTCTTGCCTTTTGCATATTATTGTTAGTGTTATTATTATTATTATAATTATTATTATTTATAACCCTCATGTCTATCAAAATTACCATTTTCAAAATCAATCAATATGTGATAAACACCAATGTTTATTTTTTAAGTGACTATTCACTTTGCATACACTTAATTGCCAGCCTTTCACTGTGCCTGCTGTGTTTCCAACTGGTCACAAGGTGGCGGTAGCGCTTTGTTGCTTTTGTAGAGCTTGTTCAGTACTTTCAGTCAGTGCATCTAGTACAGTATTGTAATTATACATTTTATGCAGCAGAGTGTTCTCTCTTTTTTTTTTTCTTTTGACACTTATTTATCCTATTTTCGGGCCAATAAAACTTTGTGCTTGTGTAGCATTTTGTATTTATGTAGATAACAATTACACGGTCAGTTTTTAGAATGGTTTTGTGCAGTTTGTTGACTTACAGTTCTGTTTTGTTTTTTAGTTTACCATTGTAATGTTTAATTTTCTGCTTAGTGTAGCTCCCAGTCTCTCTAATGGTTTAAAAAGTGTAAAAAATACTTTTTCCTTGGTTTGTCACTTTAGAATGCTATTAATGTAGATGGTCCCCATTGTCATTGACTACCATGGCAACCACAGTCACATGACACATAATGTAGTGAGCAGAGAGGCTTTGGTGGAATGCTCTGTCTGCACTGTGACATCACCCCCTTTCTCTCCCTTTGTCATCACATGACCTGCTGTGAGCCTGTGTCTGTGTAGCCAGACCGACTGTGTCTGGCAGCCACACAAAGTGTTTTGTGTCTGGTCTGTTTAATGTGACATCTTCACTCTCCTTACCCCCCTCTCTGCCATCACGTGACATGATAGTTTTCAAACCAGAGAGCTTTTGAAAAGGAGATAATGGTCTGTAATAGAATAGCTAAGAAAAACGATGCATGGTAAAAGATACTTAATTTACTCTTTAAAAAAACCAAAACCCTATAGGATTGCTGCTTTAAAGGCAAAGCTAGGTCTGAGAATTTCATTATATAGCACCTTGTTTATTCCCTGGAGGGGCCCTGGTGTAGATCACATTCACTCTCCATTCCTGCCTGAATGTCATCATGTATTATTCTGAAATCACTGTCAGTTTTAGCCATCTCATTGCTGCTGTCACAGGCCTCCTCTGTGCCATTGCAGTGTGTATACTCCGTAATCGAATACTCGTGCCTGAGGCACTAAACACTGCCGACCTATAACCATTGTCCTAATAACAAGCTGTGCTGGGATATGTAACTCACTCTTCTCTTGTGTAGGACGCTCCTCTTAGCACTTAGATAATACATATGTAGACAATACACTGTGCTGTCATTACTCCTTATAGTGGGACAGGTTTCCCATGCAGAGCTGAATTCTCTTCTCAAAACTAAAGAGATAAAAGAACACTAATCACTCACACAATTACTTCCTATTTAGCGTTTAGCAATTGCTTTCTTACTGGCATATACATGAATAAAGGTCTGATGTTAGTAGAATAGTTTAATGGACAGTATAAATAAATATATACTGAAGATATGTGAAGATGAAGTGTGACTGATTTCCCCTGCAGCTCTATGTAAATGTAGATTATTAGTATTTTATTTGTCTTACATAACAGAATTACCACTGAAAGGGAAAAGGGAACTAAGAAGAAGGCAGAGAACATTCAGTTCTTTGCGGGTAATTTCTGTGACTGATTTTAGGCTTTAGGTAACCTTGAGACTACGAGCCAATCCTTCACATGTGTGACGCTTTAGTGTCCACTATATGTGAGCAGTTAAAACACATCCGCATAGCTTTTCAGATAAGATCGCTTTGGGCAGATGTGTAGGGCTGATGTCATGCTGTGGACCTTAAATGTTTTTTCAGGTAAATTATCGTGTTATGTACTTTAAGTTCTGTATCGTGTTGGCCTTAGACTTTTATCTTCCTGAAGTTCACTGGAACACAGCTGGTGTAAATGTCCTAGAATCGGGCACCAGAAGTAACCGTTCCTAGAATAGGGCACCACAAGTAACCGTTCCTAGAATCAGGCATCACAAGTAACCGTTCCTAGAATCAGGCACCACAAGTAACCGTTTCTAGAATCGGGCACTACAAGTCACCATTCCTAGTATGGGCACCAGAAGTAGTCTTTCCTAGAATCAGGCACCACAAATAACCGTTCCTAGAATCGGGCACCACAAGTAACTGTTCCTTGAATCGGGCACCACAAGTAACCATTCCTTGAATCGGGCACCACAAGTAACCGTTCCTAGAATCGGGCACCACAAGTAACCGTTCCTAGAATCGGGCACCAGAAGTAGTCTTTCCTAGAATCGGGCACCACAAGTAACCGTTCCTAGAATCGGGCACCACAAGTAACCGTTCCTAGAATCGGGCACCACAAGTAACCGTTCCTAGAATCGGGCACCACAAGTAACCGTTCCTAGAATCGGGCACCACAAGTAACCGTTCCTAGAATCGGGCACCACAAGTAACCGTTCCTAGAATCGGGCACCACAAGTTACCGTTTCTAGAATCGGGCACCACAAGTAACCGTTTCTAGAATCGGGCACCACAAGTAACCGTTTCTAGAATCGGGCACCACAAGTAACCGTTTCTAGAATCGGGCACCACAAGTAACCGTTTCTAGAATCGGGCACCACAAGTAACCGTTTCTAGAATCGGGCACCACAAGTAACCGTTTCTAGAATCGGGCACCACAAGTAACCGTTTCTAGAATCGGGCACCACAAGTAACCGTTTCTAGAATCGGGCACCACAAGTAACCGTTTCTAGAATCGGGCACCACAAGTAACCTTGCTAGTATCAAGCACCACAAGTAACCTTTTCTAGAATCGGGCACTACAAGTCACCATTCCTAGAATCGGGCACTACAAGTCACCGTTCCTAGAATCGGGCACCACAAGTAACCGTTCCTAGAATCGGGCACCACAAGTAACCGTTCCTAGAATCGGGCACCACAAGTAACCGTTCCTAGAATCGGGCACCACAAGTAACCGTTCCTAGAATCGGGCACCACAAGTAACCGTTCCTAGAATCGGGCACCACAAGTAACCGTTCCTAGAATCGGGCACCACAAGTAACCGTTCCTAGAATCGGGCACCACAAGTAACCGTTGCTAGAATCGGGCACCACAAGTAACCGTTTCTAGAATCGGGCACTACAAGTAACCATGCTAGTATCAAGCACCACAAGTAACCTTTTCTAGAATCGGGCACTACAAGTCACCATTCCTAGTATCGGGCACCACAAGTAACCGTTCCTAGAATCGGGCACCACAAGTAACCGTTCCTAGAATCGGGCACCACAAGTAACCGTTCCTAGAATCGGGCACCACAAGTAACCGTTCCTAGAATCGGGCACCACAAGTAACCGTTCCTAGAATCGGGCACCACAAGTAACCGTTGCTAGAATCGGGCACCACAAGTAACCGTTTCTAGAATCGGGCACTACAAGTAACCATGCTAGTATCAAGCACCACAAGTAACCTTTTCTAGAATCGGGCACTACAAGTCACCATTCCTAGTATCGGGCACCAGAAGTAGTCTTTCCTAGAATAGGGCACCACAAGTAACTATTCCTAGAATAGGGCACCAGAAGTAACTGGTCCTAAAATCGGGCACCATAAGTTACCGTGCTAGAATAAGGCAACGCTGGTTTAAGAAAGAGCATTATCTTTGTTTTTTTTTTTTGTTTTTTTTTTAATTATTAAAGTTATTCATCCAGTTTTACTTTTTAGCTACTTTAGTTACTATGACTTGGATTTGAAACCTGTTATATATTTCCATACACACTACAGATAAATATGTATAATTTTCCTTTTATTATTTTGTAGCTTTCCGAGGAGGAGAAGATTCAGCGATACAGCGTCCTGTCCGAGCTGTACGAACTCATCGGCTTTCACCGCAAGTCTGCTTTCTTCAAGCGGGTGGCTGCCATGCAGTGTGTGGCCCCCACCATCCCGGAGCCAGGCTGGAAGGCATGCTACAAACTCCTGTTAGAGACACTGCCTGGATACAGCTTATCCCTGGACCCTAAAGATTTCAGCAAAGGTAATAATTTCAGAAAGTTAGACAACGACAGCAAGTGACTGATACGTTGTTACGGGTTCATCTTGCACCTAAATGCAGCGTTAGTATCTTGTGTCCTAGTGACTGTGTTCCAGACTCAGTCCCCCTCTGTCACAAGAGGGATCAGTATTTGTGTATATGGAAACCTGCACACACAAATACTTTTTGTGCACGTTTTCAGTGCTCTGTGATCTCACTTAGCAGCGTTTTGCTGTTTTCCACTTGTCAGCTACATGAAAGTCTCGTCCTCTATTGCAGTCTTTATTTTCTGTAGACTGCAGTGTTTTCTTTTCATTTTTCATTTTTCATTTTTTTTTCTCCACTCACAAGTTACTGAGGTGTAAAAGCATTTAGAAATCTGTGTTTAATATTTTAATTTCATTTGTGGTCGCCGCCAGCAAAGCTTTCAGTGACTGCAGCACGCTACCTAATCTGTTTAAGCAGCAAAACAAAACAGAAAGACAAGGAAAGAGCCTTTTCTTGTGTGTGACGGACCCTAATACGAGGGAGGATGGGGGGAGTTGAGGCGTTGCACAGCGCTGGCGAAAATTGTGCTGGATTATTGGGGTAAAGAATTCGGATGGATATTGTAACTTATTAGAATGTTCAGCGTGGTGGAACTGAGCCAAAGCACAGGACTCTTCTGTGTTTGTCTAGAGAGCAGGAATTTGGGGAATAAAGTGTGAATGATATTAATTATTTACAGACTGTAATTGAAACAAGGCACAGATGATAATATATGTAAATGTAACTTTCATTTTGCCACTAGTAAAAGTGATCTGGTGGTTTCCCAGTGTGAATGTGGATGCAGTTACTGAGCTATAACTCCCAGAATCCTTATCTCCTGGTGATACCAACGACTTAGTGCGAGGGGTTTGATGAATATATGAAGGGTGGGATGTAGCTTGTTAGGGGTTCATGTTTTTTATTAAGTGTTTCTTTTATTTTAGTGTAGTGTGTAAGGACAATGTTGAGGTGCGATGCGAAGGCGCTTTGGAGGAAGACGCCCCGACTTCCTCCGATGCGCAAACTTGTGTACAAGTTTGCCAGTTACAATAATGGCAATTGCAGAGGAGCAGAAATATTAACTGGCTGAAGGGAGGGATTGTGCAGAACGTCGGCATTTGGAGAGAAGATGCATTTTCTGCGGCCTTTCTTGCTGTGCAGAAGTTTTACCAGCAGATTTTGCATCCTTTAAACGCATTTCATTGTTATCCAAAACTAATACACACATAAAACATGTAACTATAGTTATGTACGATGACATATGAAATAAGACCATCCCGAGTCTCCACCAAACAATCTTCTAGGTGATAAGGATACTATGTAATTATTCGGAGATCCTAGCGGGGACTTTGAGGTGACATTTTTGCTGTCCCTGAGGCTTGTTCAGATTGCTCATCACAAACAGAGAGGCTGGTGTGCCCGAATGTCTGCGCCTGGCAAAATCATCATCATCATCAACATTTATTTATATAGCGCCAACATATTCCATAGCGCTTTACAATTGGGATGTATACAGCGTGTAGGGACTTGTAGGGAGTTCCATAAGTGAGTAGCAGCACGGGAGAATTCCTGTAGGCAGTAATGACTGGTGTCTACCAGAGTCGAGGCGCAGGTCAGAGGTAGATCTAAGAGGGCGGGAGGGAGAGTGTTTTCAGATGAGATTTGAGATGTATGAAGGGGTGACGTTGTTGAGGACTTTGTGGATAAGGGTAATGTGATTTGGGTTCTGAAGGACACAGTAAGCCAGGGTAGGAATTTTCAAAGTGGTGCGCAGATGTGGAGCAACAGGAACGTAAGGTCTCTCCTGCTGTGGTATTTAGGATGGAATGAAATAGATGGGTGAGGGGTATGCGGGATAGCAGGAGGTTGCAATAGTCAAGGTGGGAGATGACGAGAGTGGATAAAAGTTTTGATAGCAACTTGGGTAAAAAAAGAGAAGTGCGTATTCTGACAATATTTGTAAGGGGGAGGCAATAGGACAGGGAGATTGGATGTGAGGATAAGATCCTAGGATGGAGACAAGGGTGACCTCAAAGCAGTGGAGGCAATTGTGGTGTTACTGATAGTGAGGATGATTTGAGGGGAGGTGGTAACTCTGGGAGGAGGGAAGATAAGTTCTGTTTTGGACTTGTTGAACTTTATTTAGCAATGAGACATTCATGTGGAAATAGCAGAGAGACAGTTGGTTACATGAGATAGAGAAGGGGACAGGTCAGGGGTAGAGAAGTATATTTAGGTGTTGTCAGCGTAGAGGTGGTACCGGAGGCTGAAAGATCAAACTTGTTCCCCAAGAAAAGAGGCGTCCTGAGGGACCCCAATAAATAGAGTAGAGGAAAAGATGTGCTAGATGTAGAGACACTAAATGAGCAGTTTGATTGGTAGGATTTGAACCAGAAAAGAACTTTCATAAATCCAATGTATTTAAGTGTGTGCAGGAGAAAAGGGTGATCAACAGTGTCGAAGACAGCAGAGGTCCAGGCGGTAGTTGGGGAGAGAGTCTGGGTCTAGAAATGGTTTCTTTTGGACTGGTGAGATGAGAACTTGTTTAAAGGAGAATAGGAATGTGGAGAAAGGTAGGTTGAAGAGCTGAACTAGAGGTGGGGATGCAGTCTAGAAGATGGAGCTGAGAAGTTGGGAGGGAATAGGGTCGAGGGTTTAGGTTGTAGGGTGAGATGATGAGATGAGTGCAGAGACATCATCCTTGATTGCTGGAGAGAATAAACTGAGAGTTGATTGGGGTGTAGGTGGCAGTGGGTGGGGTGTGAGGAATTAGGCATGAGGAAATATATTGTCGAATGGTGTAAATTTTGTCTCTGAAGTAGGTGGCAAAATCATGGATTGAAAAGGAGGACATTGGAAGAGGTGCAGGTGAGAGAGCAGCGAGTTGAAAGAGGCACAGAGGCAACTGGTTTAGAAGACTTTTTGGATATTAAAGAAGTGAAGTATAGTGAAAGGTTAGTGCTGCAACATGAAAGGATGAATTTACTGGGAAGGAAGTAGGCATAGGAGCACTCAGCAGTGCTGGAGCACTTCTGCAGTTAGCAGGTCTGTTTGGTCTGCGATGGTTAAGAGAGAGTAATTGTTTTGGGGAAAATGAGAAGTGGATGGGGATGAGAGTATTTGTTTTGTTGGGTGCTGGGGGGGAAATGAGGCAACATGATGTTGAAGTAAAGGAGGCTGTGGTTGTAGAGCAGGAAGGTTAACGGGGAGAAACTAGAGACGGAGCAGAAGCGGGAGAAGATACGGGAAAGACCAAAGGAGGAAGTAAGTAAAAGTAGTGAGGTTGCCAATAGCAATGTGTAATATAGTATGAGAGTAGGCCGGTCAAAGGGTAGAAAATAAGTAAACCAGGAAGCAAATTTGTCATGGAATTTGGAAACTGGACCTGGGGGGGTCATACATGACAGCAATACGAAGGTAGAGAGGAGAGAATAGTGTGGACTTTAAAGGAAGAAATGAGAGGGAGGGTTCTAGGGGTATGACTCCGGCAGGTGAAATATGGAGAAAGTAAATGTGTGACTGAGGGAGAGTACCCTGTAGGAGAGAGCTTCAGGGGACTTAGTGTTAGAGGAGGTCAGCCAGGAATTAGTAATGGTAAGGAGGTTGAGGGATTTTGAAATTAAAAGATCATGAATGGATGCGAGTTTGTTAAACACATATCTCGCATTCCAAAGTGCACAAGAAAAGGAGGGTAGTGGAGATATTGAAGAGGTGAGCTAAGGTTGGGGGGGATTGAAAGTTCAGAGTGAATGGAAAGTTTTGTGTTGGAATGAGGAGCATGAGCAGATAGTGGGAAATGTATGGGGGGAACATACGAGGATGATTTGAAAGTGAGTTAGTTATTTTTTTGTTTATGTCGGTCTTAATTCCAGACTACATGCAGACTAGCGAGGAGGGACGTAGTGACAGGGAAATAATACTAGGGGAGGGAGAAATGGGATGCGGGAGAGAGAAGAGTTTGGAGAGAAGTGTGGTGGAAGAGAGAAGGTAAACTGAGTAGGTGCCTGATGGAGGGATGGGAAAGATGTGGGTGACTGTGGATTAGCTAGGGTAGATTATGAGAAATTGGGAAGGAACAATTGGTCCAAATTGTGTAGGGCAATGGAGGAGGTGAAAAAGACTTTATTGCCCCCCAGGCTGGCGTTAATACAGTGCAATGTTTCTGCAGCTCTGACACGACTGGGTTGGGCTGCTGATGTTTGGGCTCAGTGGGCAGCTGAACAGATATGGAAGCTCAATGAGTCCAGCAGACCAGTGGAGGAGGTAATAGCAACAGCAGTTGACATCAGTGGGTCCAGCAAATACATAGAGATGGTAGTTCAGTATATCCTAAATCAACTTGGTTGTAGGTGTGATGTCAATCCTCAGCTCTACTATGTCCGTTATCAACAGTATCCAGAAATATTCAGTGCTCTATATTTTGATCCAGATTGTTTCTGTAGAATGTGTGAAAGATCTGAACTTGTTCTAATGAGATGTTTTCAGCCAGCTTGATTAATGTTTCAGTCTACAATACAAATGTGTTTTATTTTATATTTTTGTGTTGGTTGTAGCTGGGCCGGTAATGACGGCTTCTCCTTTCTGTTCTCCCTGTAGGTGCCCACAGAGGGTGGGCTGCAGTGCAGATGCGGTTACTACATGAGCTTGTGTATGCATCCCGGAGAATGGGGAACCCTGCATTGTGTGTCCGACACTTGTCCTTCCTTCTGCAGACCATGCTGGACTTCCTGTCTGACCAAGGTATGGGATTTAAAGATAACGCTCGTGTTGCGAAATGATTTGACCAATCTCTTACTTTATGTTAAATCTGTGCATAGGATTGTTTATGAATGTTTAGTAAAAACGTCTTAGTTGTTAAACACAGTCCTGTAACAAAAGACCCTGCCTCCTGTTCTTCCAGGGGCAGCTCTGAAGACTAACATGCTAATGAGCCCGGCTAGCTTGCTAATCAGCCTGGCCAACATGCCATTTCTAGTCAGTGCCGTCCCTCTGCTTTACATGTGTCTTCTACACCAGGGAGAAGGAAGATTTGGATTAGACAGTTAGTATGCTAATGAACCCGGCTAGCTTGCTAATCAGCATGGTCAGTATGTCAGTCAACCTCTGACACCCCCCTGATTCAGATCTGTCCTCTACCGCAGTGTGAAGCACGGGCGAGGAGGACAGGGTGCGTCTCAGCATGTTATTGGTATAATGAGTGCGTTTTCTATCTTTCCCTCACCCAAGCAAACTGGGGGGAGGGACAAGGACTGTTGCTTTTTGTTGCAGGCTTTAAATAGCTTGGAAAAGAGTCCCGGTCATAGCATATCTTTAAATGGGACAAAAAAAAAGAGAAAACTTAAATTTAGCATAAAGCATCTCCAAAGTGCCTGAATTCAAGTCTGGATATGTGTTTCTCCATCTCTGTACAATAAGTTTTATGTAAAGCTGAAGCGCCTCAACACTTAATCTTTACTCCATAGAATACAGTGCATACAGCTGGGAATCTGGATACTGATCAGATGTATTGTGTGATATAATATGTCTTTTTTTTTTTTTTTTCCTACACAGTAGAACTTTTTTCCTTCTAGTCTGTCTGTTCTATCGCACCTGTCACACAGTACAACTTCTGCTTCACACATTGCACCAATCAGCCACAGATATGCAGCATATATCCCAGGCCTAAGGCCTTTGGCTGATTGGTGTGTGTGTATATAACCCCTACAGCGTCATCCTGAAAGTGCCATTCCTGACATCTTCACCTGCTCGACTGTTGGAAAAGCTGATTAGATTAGAGAGACCGAGTGTCCGGCGCACAGGAATGACGTCACTGGTAAAGGTGACAGTATTGTTAGTGTTGTTAAAGGGGCGATGGCAGTACGCGGGGGCTGGACAGTGCTTTTTAATACAACTTGAGCATTGTCCAGCCGGTGTACTGCCATTGCCCCTTTAATAGCACTAACAATACTGTTGCTTTTACCAGTGACGTCATTCCTGTGCGCCGAACACTCGATCTCTCTAATTTCTTCAAAGTCAGCTTTTCCAACAGTCGGACAGATGAAGATGTATGGAATGCCACTTTCATGATAACGCTGTAGGGGTAAGTAGTGTCAGCGTTATCAGTATCGTCATTTAGTACCCAACGCATGCATACATACATACATATGTAGTAGGATAAGGGGCGGTATGACATACCCCGTATACCCCCCACTTCCACCACTGTGGAAGCGGGTGAAATAAGTATTGAACACATCAACCTTTCTCTCAGTAAATATATATTTAGTGTGGCTATTGTAGAAATTTACACCAAATGTCAGCAACAACAATCCACACATTCAAAGAAATCAAACCATAGATGTCCATAAATTAAGTTTTGTGTAATAATGTGAAATGACACAGGGAAAAAGTATTGAACACATGAAGAAAGGGAGGTGCAAAAAGTCATGGAAAGCCAAAACACCATCTGAAATCTATTAGTAATTACAAAGCAATCTTGCCAGCTGTTATGTCATACGGGGGTATTACATAATGACATACCCCCGTATACCCCCCAACTTTCACCACTGTATGGATACAGTGCATCCGGAAAGTATTCACAGCGCTTCACTTTTTCCACGTTTTGTTATGTTACAGCCTTATTCCAAAATGGTATAAATTCCCCTTTTCCCTCAAAATTGTACACACAATACCCCATAATGACCACGTGAAAAAAGTTTGAGATTTTTGCAAATTTATTAAAAATAAAAAACAAAGAAATCACATGTACATAACTATTCACAGCCTTTGCGCAATACTTTGTTGATGCACCTTTGGCAATAATTACAGCCTCAAGTCTTTTTGAATTTGATGCCACAAGCTCGGTACACCTATCTTTGGGCAGTTTCGCCCATTCCTCTTTGCAAGCTCCATCAGGTTGGATGGGAAGCGTCGGTGCACAGCCATTTTTAGATCCAGAGATGTTCAATCGGATTCAAGTCTGGGCTTTGGCTGGGCCACTCAAGGACATTCACAGAGTTGTCCTGAAGCCACTTCTTTGATATCTTGGCTGTGTGCTTAGGGTCGTTGTCCTGCCGCAAGATGAACCGTCGCCCCAGTCTGAGGTCAGGAGCGCTCTGGAGCAGGTTTTCATCCAGGATGTCTCTGTACATTGCTGCATTCATCTTTCCCTCTATCCTGACTAGTCTCCTAGTTCCTGCCACTGAAAACATCCCCACAGCATGATGCTGCCACATGCATGTTTCACTGTAGAGATGGTATTGGCCTGGTGATGAGTGGTGCCTGGTTTCCTCCAAACATGACGCCTGGCATTCACACCAAAGAGTTCAATCTTTGTCTCATCAGACCAGAGAATTTTGTTTCTCAGGGTCTGAGAGTCCTTCAGGTGCATTTTGGCAAACTTCAGGCGGCCTTCCATGTGCTTTTTACTAAGGAGTGGCTTCCGTCTGGCCACTCTACCATACAGACCAGATTGGTGGATTGCTGCAGAGATGGTTGTCCTTCTGGAAGGTTCTCCTCTCCCCACAGAGGAATGCTGTAGCTCTGACAGAGTGACCATCGGGTTCTTGGTCACCTCCCTAACTTGGGCCCTTCACCCCCGATTGTTCAGTTTAGATGGCCGGCCAGCTCTAGGAAGAGTCCCGGTGGTTCCGAATTTCTTCCATTTACGGATGATGGAGGCCACTCTGCTCATTGGGACCTTCAAAGAAGCAGATATTTTTCTGTACCCTTCCCCAGATTTATGCCTCGAGACAATTCCTTTGACTTCATGCTTTGTTTGTGCTCTGACATGCACTGTTATATAGACAGGTGTGTGCCTTTGCAAATCCAATCAACTGAGTTTACCACAGGTGGACTCCAGTTAAGCTGTAGGAGCATCTCAAGGATGATCAGTGGAAACAGGATGCACCTGAGCTCAATTTTGAGCTTCACGGCAAAGGCTGTGAATACTTATGTACATGTGATATCTTAGTTTATATTTTTAATAAATTTGCAAAAATCTCATAAAAAATCTTTTTTTTCACCTCGTCATTATTGGGTATTGTGTGTAGAATTTTGAGGGAAAAAGGAATTTATTCCATTTTGGAATAAGGCTGTAACATAACAAAATGTGGAAAAAGTGAAGCTCTGTGAATACTTTCCGGATGCACTGTATAATGTAAGTGATTGGAATGTGATAGTGTTACAATGTAGCAGTAGGAGATGTGACGATATGACATACTCCGTATACCCCCCACTTCCACCACTGTGTATGTGTGTGTGTGTATATATATATATATATATATAATGTAAGTGATTGGAATGTGATAGTGTTACAATGTAGCAGTAGGAGATGTGACGATATGACATACTCCGTATACCACCCACTTCCACCACTGTGTATGTGTGTGTGTATATATATATATAATGTAAGTGATTGGAATGTGATAGTGTTACAATGTAGCAGTAGGAGACATGACGATATGACATACTCCGTATACCACCCACTTCCACCACTGTGTATGTGTGTGTGTATATATATATATAATGTAAGTGATTGGAATGTGATAGTGTTACAATGTAGCAGTAGGAGATGTGACGATATGACATACTCCGTATACCACCCACTTCCACCAATGTGTATGTGTGTGTGTATATATATATATAATGTAAGTGATTGGAATGTGATAGTGTTACAATGTAGCAGTAGGAGACATGACGATATGACATACTTCGTATACCCCCCACTTCCACCACTACAATAGTGTATCAGAAATGTGAAACATGTAATTCTCTCTCTTCCAGCGATTCCCTCACAATCTGTCTGTAGATCTTTTTACTTGTTCCTCCTTTTTTCTTTTTATATGGTCCAGAAAGTAAAGCGCTACGGAATCTGCTGGCACTATATAAATAAATGTTGATGATGATGATTTGTCCTCACAAGTAACACAGCTGATCTAGGTAAATAACTAGCCACCAGTGGCAAATACATGGGAAGGACCGTTTATCAAAAATGTATTTTACATATGGTTAAAACCCTTACATTAGCTATAAAACAACCTGCTTATCTGTAACCACGCTGAGGTTATGATGGATGCTGATGTCCTGGGTCCCAGTAATGATGTCACAGAAAATCCATCCATTTAAAATAATCAGAATGGTACAGTGCCAGATATTACAAGCTCACATATGGGAGACAATCCAACACGTCGTCAGGGATATCTTGTATATTTATACAGTACATTGTATGTCTACATTGTAATGAAGTTACATTTTGAGGTATTGGTTTCATGGTTCTTTTTTAGGTTAGGCAGTTTTTGATAAGGTTCTGGTCCTTTGTACATAGTTCTTCCTGTAAGAAAACCGATTGAGTCATTGAAATTCAGAACGACTGAGAGGGCAATAGTTTGTAGTAAGGTTGGTAAGAATGTTAGATACGATCAGTTGTCTTAAGGCCTGTGGAAATCGGATACTCTGTGCAGCTACTTATTTACCTAACCATTTACTTATTTGCTTACATGTGTCGAGTTCCTGACGCTCTTCATGAGCTCCCATGAATCTTGCTGGCAGCGTTCATAAAGTATGGGGGGACTATCCTCTTGTACGTGTAAACACTTTTTAGGCTAAATCCTCTGCTGCACAAAGCACCTAATGTGGCGCTAAGCTCGAGCAGCATTCCACTTGGGATCAGTTTTCTCCCAGAATCCTCTCTCCCTATAGCTTAACGGAACCCACGAGGTGGCCCCATGACGCAGCCGTCCAATCAACACCGTGCATTGCGTGTTTGGTTCTAATCTTGTCCATGTGCCGCCTGGCCATTATACCATTAGATTATCGAGGTGATGGAATTATCTTCTTAACTGTAAGGGTCCAAGACATGGGGACCACCAAACCTCTGCTAGTGCCAACAGATGTGTGTGTGGGGGTGGACATCTTTAATTCCTGTCATGGTATGGGAACTTCAAGATGTGTAGTTGTGAGTAGGATTTAGGTTTAATGGCCCTTTAAGCACAGAGTAAAGCAATCACTCGATTCGCATTGAGTCATTACACTGTCAGAGACATGTGCAGTAAGTTACAAGCTACTCGGAGAGTTTCCTTCCTAGTTTGAAGTCCGAGTCTGGTACATGTGGTTTGCTGAGAGATAATCGTAGAGACGTATTTTCTTGCCCTTCTCCTCATCCAGATCTATTTTTCGACTTGGTTTTGTTTCATAGACAGATTAAGAAGCTTCGAGCGGATGGTGCATGAAATTAAACCGCTCAGGCTCGTGATGGCCTCGATTCATTAGCAATGGACGTCTCTTTTATTCTCAGAGCTGAGGCACGTTGGTGCCAGGGTTAATACAATCGCCAATTTCTCATGCTAAATTAAAAGGGAAATAGTACAATGGAACTACTGCAACCTCTCTTGTCGCTTCATTTGTGATATCACAAGCAGAAATCTTTAGGTCAAAGCTTTACCTTCCCTGGGACGTGGGACCTGCTCAGTGCACTGTGTAACTGATTCCCGGCACATGCTCCAAGAATAATCCTGCTAAATGAATTTTCACCCTACAGATAACATACAACAGAAAGGACCAACATTTATATTTAAAGGAACTGAAGCCCAATTTTTTAAGACTTTGCCAAATAATTTATATAAAAATGAGTGCAGGAAGAGTGTCTGTGAATTATGTGACAGCGTCTGCTACAACCAGCCGTGTAAACAGTCCCATTAAAAGCACCACCATTGTTCTTGTTGTTTTTCCAGGGAAATATCTTTTCTTTTATGTTTGTGATAAAATTGATGCCCCCACCTACATCCATCTGCATACATTCTCCTGCCACACTGTAGGTGGAAGTTCTTTTTTTTTTCTGTTCAGAAAATTAGAGAGCTGGATGGGAGTGAGAGGAAAGTGGGTGGGACTAGAGGGGACCACGAGGAACAATCACGGCTACAAGTGAAGTGATTGGCAGAGCTTGGAGGCAAAAGTGAAGCTGTGGGAGAGGAAATTCCGACGAGTCATGGTGTTGAGGATGTTTTGAAGGGAGAATTGTGTGGGAGAGAGGCCAGACAGAAGAAGGTTGCATTAATTGAGGTGGGAGATAACAAGAACGTGGATGAGAGTTTTGGTAGCCTCAATGGTGGCCAAGAAAGGTATCTTAGTGACATTTTGAAAGTGCATGCGACAGACTAGAGGTAAGTGGGACACCCTGATATTGGACATGAGAAATGGGAGAGTGTTGTGTTATCTTGTGTTGGGGGTGGGCTTGGAGACTCTTGCAGAAAGGAAGGTGATGTTTTTGGAAGCGATGGGTCATCCATGAGGAGGTAGCCGAGAGAGAGGGTAAATGAGGGGAGGAGAGGTAGATTTGGGTGTCATAGTAGTAGAGGTGGAACTGGAGACAGAAGAAGTTGTTTATATGACCAAGAGAGGAGGTTTACAGCAAAAAGAGCAGGGGGCTGGGGCCAAGCCTTATAGAGGAATGGAAGGGGAGAAGAAGCTGGAGAAAGTGAACCAGGAAAGACCAATGTCATGAAGTACAGTAGAGTGAAGGGTGTGGAGGAGGTGAGGGTGGTTAACTATTGAAATCCGCAGAGGTGTCCAGGAGGATGAGAAGTGATCTTTAGACTCGTTGTGGCTTGAGATAATATTGCTGCACTCTATACTCTCTACACTCTGTACTCTGGGTGACACAGAGATGCACATACTGTGGATCACCAAGTCAAACCGCATCCCAGAATCTTGTGTTAGGGTCTCACAATTGTCATCTATACCATACATTCTATTGGAAGCCAAAAAAAACACGAGCACGACCGGCATAGACCTTGTTGTCTATTTGTACACCTTCATTGCTTGGTCTTTTGATGTAAAGGAAATCATACAACGAATATTTGAAACCTACATATATTGGGATGGATTTACATCATCTCTTGGCGCCCTAATGTCAGACTAGTTCATTTTGTCTTCATTCTCGTTGCTCATTGAAAAAAATCCCTAGCAGTGAGTGAAAGCTATTCAGCCATGCCTGAAAATGGTCATATTGAGCTTGATGCGATTGTCGTTTGGAATCATGTGTGTTCTGTGGCGGTTTTATTATATTACTTTGATATATCGCTGCCTGTGGCAAATGTTCGTTTCCTCCCCATATCTCACTCTTCTTTATAGACCCCCCCCCAATACCTGTTCACTGGGCATAACAACAGGATTTAGGTGGGATTTGGTGGGCTTAACACGGCACGGTGTACATTTATGCGTAACATGTTGTATTCATTATTTCTCATACAGTAAATGTTTAAAATTAATTGGTCTATTAATAACAATGGCTGGTGGTGGGGGGTACTCTTCGCCCCTCTTTTTGAGCTGCAAGAAAATACAGCTTAAATGGACCTTTAAAAAGGAGTGATTTATTCTTGTGATGCTCGCAAGGGCCACATGCATGGCTACTGGGGGGGCAACGAGGGGTGAATGCTTGCAGTATCTTCACCAATGCCTTGTTAAACATTTACCCTAAGGTGCCCTGAGTGCCTATTTAAAAGGCCTTTCCAATCATCATAGGGGTCAGTGATCATTATTTATTTTTTAAAGTTCAGTTTGAGCTGCATTCTGGGAAAAGACCACACTGGATTATCACCTGCCTGCACGCATCCTCCCTTAATTATTGCTTAGTCGTGTTAATCTGCGATCATTCTATATTTCACGATAATTTGATCACTGTGCAGCACTAGCTCAGTTCATTTTCATGAACACCGAAAATAAGAATGTGTAGGAAAAATTACCTACGCCCTTGTTATGTTCAATGATAGATAAAGTAATTATTAGTAGTTGAGAAACTTAACAGATGAGGTATGAAAATGTAAAGGAGTTGGGAGACCGCTCAATGGCAGAAACACAACAAAGGGAGAATTGTCCTGCACACACTGTAAAACAGCCTCTTAGTCACACAAAGTTGTCTCATTAGTCCCTTACACATGTAATATTTTCTGAGTAGAGCTATTTTTAAAAGCAGCACGGAGGCTCAGTGGTTAACATTGCTGCCTCACAGCGCTGGGTTTGATTCCGACCAGGGATCTATCTGTGTATCGTTTGTATGTTCTCCCCGTGTTTGCGTGGGTTTCCTCCAGGTGCTCCTGTAAATGAAAACATACTGTGCTTCAGAGATAATACTGTCTGTTTGTGTGTTAGGGAATTTAGACTGTAAGCTCCAGGTACTGATGCTAACAAGCGTTACATAATATGATACAAATGTATATACAAGTAAACAGTAATAATACACATCACACTCACCGCTAGTATATACTCTCCAGGTATTGACTATTCTCTTTTTGGTCTTCATTGTATCCTGGACTCTTTGGCATCCTGATACGGAAAGGTCAACCGTAAGTTGTTTTACAGACTCGAATATAAACTACATCTATAACGTGGCACAGCGTGGATTCTTGCTTCAGACTCAGTTAAACAGTGTATCCTTTCCTAGATAGAGCACACACGTGAATTCACATTTACATTTCAAAAGACAATACTTATATCGTACACTGATTTCTGTGCACTTACTGCATCATTGCAGAAAGAAACTAAGCTAAGTGTACAGGGGTGATGTTCTTATCACTTGCATTTAAACAATAAAAAACATCACTACTTGACAACATTAAGGGCTAGATTTACTAAGCTGCGGGTTTGAGAAAGTGGGGATGTTGCCTATAGCAACCAATCAGATTCTAGCTATCATTTTGTAGACGGTACTAAATCAATGAAAGCTAGAATCTGATTGGTTGCTATAGGCAACATCCCCACTTTTTCAAACCCGCAGCTTAGTAAATCTAGCCCTAAGAGTTTATTTACTAGTTATTCATTTGGGTGTAAAGTGTGCACTACAGCAGAGCACCCAACGGTAATTGACTTTTATGTGCAAGTTAGACCCTTAGAAGTGTCTGTTTGCTGTGGTTGTGGGCAAATTTATACATTAATTCATATTGATAAAATACACAAAAATAGATACGCTTACTAATGCACGCTACAGGTAGGACATCTCTCTCTTCTTACATCACGATTATATAATATAATGGCATACACACATATAAATCAGTAAGAGTTTTCCTTCTGTAGTCACTGTGAGGAGCTCTACTACATATTTTAATAAGGAAAGAAATGCCAAGACATAGTGTAGAAAGGCCGAGGTGATTTTTAAGTGTAGTTTGGTGTATTTAAGGCATGGGTGCTCCAAATTATCCTTGCAAACACGCCTATTCGCTATAATGTCTGTCTGTGTGTGTGTATGTTAGGGAATTTAGACTGTAAGCTCCAATGGGGCAGGGACTGATGTGAATGAGTTCTCTGTACAGCGCTGCGGAATCAGTGGTGCCATATAAATAAATGGTGGTGATGATGATGATGAGACACACTTGTGCACAGATAGAAGTGTGTGTGTGTGTGTGTATAGCACCAATCTGTATTATCCTGAGCAGACCATGGTTTTCTCTCTATGTTTGCTGGCTCATTGGTGGCCGTTGTGTTGACACGTTCCCCACAAGCTCCTTGCGATAAACTGGACACAATGACACTACTACGATTGCTTATCCTGCACTCAGGGCACAAGAAATAGAGTCATTAAATGTATCATTTTGCTGATTAAAGCTCGGGCCTGACTTACTTGTTCTTGGTGAGGGTATCAGTATCGTTTCCGCATAAAGTGGCGAAACCAGATAGTCAGAAATAATGGTCTATTTCTCGGAGTATATAAACAATCATTTCCCTGGAGACTTCCGGCTCCTGACGTCGCTCCTCATATTTTATGGTGCGAATCGGCAGAGAGACAGGATCATCAATCTCCAGCTCGCTGTGACGGCACCAGTAGGCCCGATACACCACAATGCTCTGAGAATGATAGGATACCGTGGCCACTAGCTGAAAGATCCTCGACCATTGACTGCAGGGCGGTGGGATCTCCGGCCCGTTAACCCCTTCACTCTCACCGAGGTATAATTGCCCTCTGTGTAAGCAGCGGTCATTCCACACAAGGAAAGTTTGTTCTAAATTGTATAAATTTAAGAGTGTAAAACCAGTATTCATCGCTTTTAAACAGATTGCAGTGAAATGATTTACATTGCTCTAAATCCTTTTTTATTATTACAATATTAATATAATCTGTAAAAGTTATAACAATTAAAATACGTAGAAATATAACTTTATAATTAGAGAGCAGTAATGTCACCTGGATCACATGACTCACAGGGAAAGTTCTCTGTGTCAGTGGAGATCTAAGGATTTTAAAGCAGTCGGCCTTAACCTTCCCACAGTATATGGGCACAGAACTCCTCTGCAAGTTATAATATCCTCATATATTACAGTGTAGGTGAAGAATACATTAATCCTTTATTAATCTTTTTTTTTTTTTTTTTTTTAAATTATTCTAAATTTATTTCATGCCATTTTTTTTATCTACTGCAACTTTTAGCAATGCCGCAACTATTTTCGGTGGTTAATCCCATTAAGTAAATAAATGGAAAGAGATTGTGTGACACGAGGATGTTGAAAGATTATTCTAAACCATTCTTTTGTGAAGTCCTGTAAGTGCCCGAGAATGAAACATTTTTCATACAACTTTATAATTAAGGTGATGCATACCCTAGATTGTACGCTTCATGTCTGCATCTTCTTCATTAACCTTGTGTGTTCTTGTACTGTTTCTATGTACAATTTGTTTTACGGACTCTCCGGGGCTGCAGTGTTTTAGGGAGCCATATAAATACACATTGATGATAACTGAGTGCCGCCCCTTCCTGTAATTCTACATATGAGGCCACAGTTCCCTCTGACATGAATGGCTTTCTGCAAACTTATCCCCTATGTGTAAGCAGAAGCACATTATCTGCATTAGGTGATCTAATATCCAGGTGTGTTATACATTCCATCATGGAACACTTATCAGTCAAAACTTAATAATTCTGTTTTGTCCTCACTTACACATCACTCATCTCCTGATATACTCTGTGCTGCTGGAGACCCTGCTCCTTCCACTATATAACTCTCAGTCTGTGGCTTCCTGCTGCCTCCATTCCCCTCCTCACATCATATCACTGCCCCTGGCACATGCAGCCCCACAATATTATAATTATACAAATGGACAAGTAAATACACCCACATAATCTAACACTCATCTCCTTACATTTCCTGTGCTGCTGTGAGCATTCAGATGATGTGATTGACTACATGAAAATTTGGGGACATTTGACTGAACAGTTGAAGTCAATTGATATATTCTTTTTCTGACTCAAAAATAAGAATTTGCATTTTGCTGTGAGTTGTATTTTTACTAAGAAGATAAAAGAAATCTATCCGCCCTGTTGATATTGACCTGGTCAGGTTGTTGTTTAGTGGAGTCCCGGTTAGACAGACTGACTGTTAGTAGTTATATGACTGTCGGTGCCGTGTGAGACCCCTGAGAGTCTCCTTGGACAGTTCCTAATTGTCAGGTGTGTCCCTGTATGTCCTGGGCGCAGTGTCCGATACCCCTGTATCTGCTTCGGGATCAAGCCCATCGTCTGTCTGTGCACAGCCCGCTGTGTGTTTCCCGTTCATCCCTCACACGGAGCCGCTCGCTGTGCAGAGATTTGTGCTAAATGCAGTCGTCTGTTTAACCTCATATCTTTTCCAGAAGCTGATATCTGGAATCTGTGTGTAGCTTCTGCTTGTTTAGGTCCCCAGCGTTGGAGAGTTCGTATCTGCAGTGTTGTCACCTCCATGTCAGAATGTGCCCCCTTATCCCAAGTAGGTTAATGTCCTTTATTCTTGTTGATACGGCAGTTATCCTCCAGGGAACAAAAGTAACTTGTTGGTAATACCGTGAAACAGAGGAGTACGGTCTTTTAGAACTACATGTCCCAGCAAGCCCTGGCAGGATCCTATCTGCACGCACATGAAAGTGCATGGCACCAAACAGAGCACAAAAATGCTGACAGCTGAGAACAATAGCGGGTACTTCGCTAGATATAGCTCGTAGCTAGTGTCCATCCTGTGGAATCAAATTAGTTTTCTTTTATAAGTTATTGTTTTTTTAACAGGATGCTAACCTCAATTGTTTTTTTCTTTTTTTTTCATATATTGACTGTTTTTATATTGCATCATTGATAAACGCGTTTGTGTGACACTGTGTGTGTATATGTTACAGTTTTTACACTCCTAATGCCAAGGAGATCTCACAGAAGGGGATAAGCGGAACAATATAAATAAAAGTTTTATATATTAACTGCATTAACTTACGACTGTCGTTGTACAGCTCCCTGGGCAGTCTGTGGCTGGGTGGCAAAAACAGGTATTTATTAATCTGCAATGTACCATAATTTAGTAATTCCGATGCATAATTTAAAAACCATTGTACTTGTTTCCAAGGGTAAAGACAACACAATGTAATCGGCAGAGTATACAATGTATATTCCCACAACTTCCTGAATGAAAAGGTCTCTTGTGTTCTTACAGCAAATAATAATGATAGTTTGAGTTGAACTTTCACTCTTCTCTTCCCTACGCAAGAGCCGCAGTCTGTGTGGACAGTTTTCTGAAGCACTAATAATATGAAGTTATTAGACAATGGCGGCTCAGTTGCTGTACTACAGAGTACAGTGCTGCCCATACTCCCACAATGCTGGGCACTGATGTTTAAAATATGTATAGCAGACACATCACTTTTGAGAGGTTCTTCCCATGCAGGTTACATGCTAGGTGCGCTGTCTTGGTGAACTCTGCCACACTGCAATCACCATCATCTGATAAAATGATTTTTTTTTGCATTTCAAATAACCCTTTTTAAGTAAATGTTAACAGCTAAAGTCTACAGAGAATAAGAGTAGATTGGAAGAATTGCACCTAAGATGCAGGAAAATAGGGATTTTATCTTTGCATACGGAAAAGTGGACAATCCAGGGACAAATCTTAAAATTCCCTAGAATGCAAAGCATTCCTTCTGACGTCTCCCCAGCAGAACATTCTTTTGGTGCTTTCTATGTTTCAGTTTTCCAACCTTTATTTTTCCTTCTTTATTTTGGTTTCCGTTCACATGAGGCTCCTCGTGGGTTTCAGGAGTCTTGTTCCACGACTGATAATTCTACTTTACTGTACATTGGATGGTTTCTAATCGGCTGCAATAAACACATACTCTTCAGTTACGTCATGACTCACTCACGTTGTAGAACCCAGAATCCAGATCTTACACTGATGAGATCTAACATCCCTGATGTACTCCTCCTGTCTCCGTACCTGGTGCTTTGTGATGGCGACTGTGAGGGCTAATTACTAACAGCGTAGATATACTCATGCATTATCCCATAGCAACTAATCTGATATTGGCATTGATTATTCATCGACAAGATAATGAAAGTTATTGCCTGATTGTTGCTGCACGTCTTCCCTTGTACTCTTTTAGTGACTATGAATATATATGGAATGTGGACTTGATACATTAAGAACATTAGTGTGCCTATCCGTCACCATTCCGAGGTGCCTGGACAGTGTTTGTCTTTGGAAATGTTGGCTATGGAACATGTAATCTCTCTTTAGCAGCTTCTTACACTATTCCCTGTGCCTAAATAATTCACAGATTTATTTTTCCTTTGTTTGTAGGCAGATGGGGTGAATTGTAGGTGGTATAGAACCACGGCGTATTGGTGAGACTATGAACAATGGCAAAAGGAATAAAACTTCATTTAAATTAAAGAAAAACCAACACATACCAAGTAGTCGTAGTCCATTCACCTTATACCATCTCTAACAGACAGTGCTGGGTTTTCTCCAATATCACAGACCAAGTAGTGAATGTAATGTACATGAGTAAAAACAGGAAATACATAAAGTAGATGTTAGATGTCTATTAAATGTTACATATCACAGAAAATAAATGTGGGGATGTATTAGGAAATGGCATTTTGTTATTTGGGGTAAATCACTTTTTCCTGATGTAAATATTCTGCGGAGCTTAGTCACAGACATCTATATACTGGGAAACCTTAGAGAACAGAAAATGTTTCATCTTTTTGTTTTTTTTCACGTTTTAGCTTTTTTATTTTTGGAACAACCTTTTCAGAAATTCAACTAAATGGTGCACCGTTGTTGTGTATAATAAATCAGATCTGATATGATGTGTACTTGCCACAGTCTCGTGACAACCCGCTGCTAACAATTTCTTTTGCTTTACTGTGTAACATTTCTTATAACAGAGAAAAGCCAGGAATCTCGGTGTATTGCCTGCTATACACACTTATACGATTGTGTCTCATCCTGCACATTAAGTATCATTTGCGCCCCCCAAAGAAACCCTAGGCCACAACATGTATAATATTTACCAGCTCGGTGAGCTAGGTGCATTCCTGCCACAGCATAAACTGCTTCTGTGTTGAATTATTGATTGTTTTCGTTTTCTCACTTACTCTTTTGCAAACCGGTTTTATTCCTAGTTTCGAGAATGGTAAATACAGTGGTATAATTTGGGGTGCACAGTTATTAATTGAGGGTGCATTCAATACAGATGCAGCCTTAAGTGACAATGAGTATTCTATACGTGATCTATACTACACTCTGCTTATTGTTGCAGTGATCAGTGATCCTTCCTCGGGGATGGGCAGTTGCTGAATAAAAATAACTGATAGATTTCTTAATTATCCAGTTTAACCCTAAACTGCTTTCAGTCTGTCTTGATAAGTGTCCTTCGCAAATGATAATTCCATCCAAATCTGAGGATTCAGTTTTTTGTAGAGTTTATATAGTTAAGTAATATTCAATATTATAGTTTATCTTGCGCCCTGTGTTCCTTGCGATCTGATGTCTATAATGGTTCAGTGATTGGCTTAAAGCACTGGCTGCAACTGGCGGGATGATGTTATATAGAGGTGACACATTTGTTATAGAAAGTAAAGCTGGGTACACACTACACTGTTTTCGTCCAATAATTGGCTCAAACAGCCGACATACGACCGCTCGTTCAAAAGTCGGGTCAGTGTGTACAGTGACACTATGGTCGAAAGTCTGCCCAAATGGACGATTATCGCCTCATTTGGTTGGTCGTACCGTTTAATATTTTCGGTCCAATCTCGTTTCCGCTGTGTAGTGTGTATAAACTTCCGACCGATCCACAACAGCAAGTTCGAAATTACAGTCATTTCTCTCGACAACATGGCTGTAAAAAGTCGCTAAAGGGACGTCCGCTCTTCCCTTTATCGTCCTAAACAAGGCTAGTGTGTATGCAGTCCATGGACCGAGCGATCGGACCATCAGTCACATGTAAAATCGCTCGGCATAAAAAGTTGGTCGAAATTTCTGTAGTGTGTACCCAGCTTGAGTAAGTATTTTTCTGGACACAGAAGATGTTTAAATAAATCTCATTATCTCTCCTTGTTTTATCTCTATGCAGTTGTCAGTTAATCTGTTCTACAGTAGTTAATGTTTACTTTTAGGTTATAGATATGTCTCACATAGATGTCAGTGTGAAAATGATTAGAATGGTTAATAATTCTATAAGTAAATTGTGTGGTCGCTGTGACTGGCCGGATATGGAGCTGTCAGTCACCTGCAATTCCCTTAAACTGCGACCTTCCGCCATTATTTGCAATTAGATCCAATCTCCACCGTGGTGTCACATGACGCCCAACTTCCTTGGCTCCTGTCTTTTAAATCAATTGTGCCCATTAGGTTTTAGCAGAGTGTCCTTCAAAGCTGTCCTTTGACTGTCGTCCAAATGTGATTTTTATTTTTAGGTGTTATTAATCCTCAACTGGGTCACTGGATAAATTAATCCGGTTGCTTTTTGCTTTAGGAAAGGAAAAAAAATAAAAATTTCAGGAAGCGTTCCAGTTTGTGATCCTGACCTTAAAATCCTGGACCGTGAAGCTTAAATGATGGATATAATGAGTTTCAGAATCCTGCAGCATTGATGTCATCCTGAGAAAATCAGGCAAGATGCCCGTCCTACAGTGACATCAAACAGCCACGTTTTACTCATCGCTGTCTGATACTGGTACACGGGATACCTAAATAAGGAGAGCTACCATAGCTAAGGGCTATAGACAGGAATACATCAACATTTAGCCAATCAGATCATAAGTATGTTCATAACCTACAGACTATGGAGATGAATGTGTTAATTGTTCACTTGTGTAATTGTGTAAGCGAGGACAGGGCTACATGTGACAGGGGCAGTGACATGATGTGAGGAGGGGATTGGAGGCAGCAGGAAGCCACAGACTGAGAGTTATATAATGGAAGGAGCAGATTCACCAGCAGCACAGAGTATACCAGGAGATGAGAGATGTGTATGTGAGGACATGGCTGCTTGTGACAGGGGCATTGTCACTCACCGGACCGTGAGTGCCTCTTCCCGGACATTTAGGAACCGTGGCCGTCCTCCATCCTGAGGGTCTGCGCATGCGCAGCCCTTTCCTATACTTCAGTGTATGTCCCTTTAACTCAATTGGCAGATCAGGCAACCTCCCTATATTAAGCACCTGTGGTCAACACCACGTTGCCTGATCTTGGAGTCTCATTCCCTATGAGTCTCTGAAGGTGTTCCTGTATTCCTCGTGTTTTCAGCGCTGCTGATTCCTGTGGTTTCCAAACCACTTCTACCTCTGTGGTTTCCAAACCACTTCTACTACTGTGGTTCCCATACCACTTCTACCATCAACTATATCATCGTGACTGTTAGCTGATTCCTATCCGCTGCCTCCGTGCACTACAGTCTTCCAAACCACTTCAACGCTATTACTTATCATTGTGACTGTTTGCTGATTCCTATCCGCTGCCTCCGTGCACTACAGTCCTCTAATCCACATCACGCTATTATATTTCACTGTGACTGTTTGCTGGTTCCTACCCGCTGCCTCTGTGCACTCCCACCGTTACTTTACATCCACTCACCTGTTCCTCATCAAGTCCGTGAGCTGATTCCTATCCGCTGCCTCCGTGCACTACAAGCCTTCAGCCTGCAACTCGCCTGTGTTCATTATCCTGACTGTTAGCTGTTGTCTATCCGCTGCTTCCGTGCACTACAGCCTTCAGCCTACAACTCGCCTGTGTTCATTATCGTGACTGTTAGCTGTTGTCTATCCGCTGCTTCCGTGCACTACAGCCTTCAGCCTACAACTCGCCTGTGTTAATCATCGTGACTGTTAGCTGATGTCTATCCGCTGCTTCCGTGCACTACAGCCTCCAGCCTACAACTCGCCTGTGTTCATCATCGTGACAAGTTAGCTGATTCCTATCCGCTGCCCCTGTGCACTGCAGTCTCTTCTCAGCTCTCCTGTGTTTCCTCGAGACTGCTGCTCTCATTGCCATTTGCTACTCTCCGTGATCAACAGCTCCTGGTCTACTCTGCTCTCCCGTGTTCCATCGCTATTGACAACTATTGGTTGCTACTGGTTACCTCCGTGTACCGCAGAGTCCTGCTGCTGCTGACCGCGCTATCACCCATCTACCGCTGATCCGCTCTCCACGCCTTCACGTGTCCCGCAGGTCTACCCTCCTGTCAGCATTGGATTTATATCTCATCAACTACTCTTCTGCTGGATCATCTCCTCTCTCCTGGGTCCTGCTTGAGTCCAGTTCCACGTGTTACTGATTCCTGTGGATTCGTGTCCCTGTTGGTCTACTTATCTGTGCGCTGCACCTACTGACCGCTGCCTCAGGTATCCTGGGACTTCTCATCCAGCCGGCCTCCTGCCGCTCAGGTATCCCTGCACTCCTATCTGACTGCCTGCTTCTGAACCACGGTATGCATACTTCTCATTGACTGTGCTGGTGTATTGCATATCTTGCTGGACTGTGTTGGTTCTCCTCTGGAGTCTGCTATCCGCTGAGTCTATTGCCATCATTGACTGTGTTAACTTGTGCTGGACTACTTCAAGAGACTTCCTATATTTGCAGACCTGTTCAGTCATTTATATATATATTGTGCATGTTACTGTGGATCGTATATAAGGTGCCTGTGTATATCCTGTGTTGCAGTCTCTCCCCGTGCACCTCCTCACATATATATTCAGTGGTACAACTTGCTGGTAGCAGACCACTGATCCCTGTTTCCAGTATCACCTGTTCCAGTATCCTCTCACATAGCAGTGGTACAACTTGCTATCGCAGACCACTGACTCCCCGGATACCTCCACTTGGATTCCACTCCTTCACTCAGACAGCGGTACCACTTGCTATCTGCAGACCGCTGACTCTCATCACCTCCTCGTTTCTGTTGGACATTCCTCCTCACTATAGCAGTGGTACAACTTGCTACCGCAGACCACTGACTACCTTCACGTGTCCTTGTCCTACAGTTCCTCGTGTACTATTACCTCCATATTGCCGGTGCTGCTAGTCATAGACTTTCCTGAGCATCTCATCATCTGCTGTTTCCTGGTCCGTGATCACCCAGCTACCAGAGTACCCTATTACCATCTATATTGCTCTGGTAAGCCTACCACCTGGTGATCCCTGGGTAAAGACTCCTAGTGCCCGTGACAGGCATTGACGTGATGTAAGGAGAGGAATGGAAGCAGAAGGAAGCCACAGACTGAGAATTATATAGTGGAAAGAGCAGGGTCCTCAAGCAGCACAGAGTATATCAGGAGATGCGTAATGTATTAGTGAGGACAGGGCTACATGTGACAGGGGCTTTGCCGTGATGTGCGGAGGGGGATGGAAGCAGCAGGAAGCCACAGACTGATAATTATATAGTGGAAGGAGCAGGGTCCTCCAGCAGCACAGAGTATATCAGGAGATCATCATCATTATCATCACCATTTATTTATATAGCGCCACTAATTCCGCAGCGCTGTACAGAGAACTCATTCACATCAGTCCCTGCCCCATTGGAGCTTACAGTCTAAATTCCCTAATATAGACACACACTCACACAAAGACCGACAGAGAGGGAGAGACTAGGGTCAATTTTGATAGCAGCCAATTAACCTACAAGTTTGTTTTTTGGAGTGTGGGAGGAAACCGGAGCACCCGGAGGAAACCTACGCAAACACAGGGAGAACATACAAACTTCTCACAGAGATGAGTGATGTGTTAGTGAGGACAGGGCTGCATGTGACAGGGGCAGTGACATGATGTGAGGAGGGGAATGGAGGTAGCAGGAAGCCACAGACTGAGAGTTATATAGGGGAAGGAGCAGGGTCTTCTCTGTCTATATGTTATGGATTTCCCTGTTCTTTTTACCCATTGTGGAGCGTAAGAAATTACTTAACTGAAGTTAGTCCACACATACCCACCAGAAAAGTTGCCAAAACTACCAAACTCCTGCTGTTTAATAATAACATTAGGTGAATTAACATTTGTGTTAACTGGTAGTCACAGATGGTGATCACTGTCATAAAATCAGTAAACAATTTTGATGTAGTTGGGAACCATCTTTGTTTACTGACTGCAGGGAAATTGCTCTGTTACATCATTTTTCAGTTGTTGCCATTTCTTACAATATTTCTTTGTTGGTTATTGTTCTCATATGTTATTTTCATATTTATTACTATAGTTTCCTGATGTGAAATTATCTGTGTAACCGCTAACTGTCTTATTTTGCCCTAGTAAGATGTATTCCTGTGCATTGCACAAAGAAGTGTAATTTTTCTGATTCAGACCAGGTCCTGTGCATTGTGAGACAATCAAAAGGTGACATCAGTGCGCTAATTAAACAGCTATATTTGATGTATTTCCGTCAGTGAGCAGCATTGCATCCATCTGACTAGTCTGGTGAAGTCGATCTGCTGAGTTTGCAGATTGCTCAACCTCTGTTCACTGAAACACATGAAAGACTTGTGATTATTTTAGCTGAACAGATCCATCAGGCGTGGGGTCCTATCTTGTCGGAAAAGGGGAACTGAGCAGGCAACAGTCCTTGTGTATCTGAGAGCACATTTACGGTCTCTGACCGGCTTGGTTTGAAGCTGTAAGAGATATTGATGGAATCACGAGGACCAGGTGCTACGAGAGGACTCCTTCATCCTGCTGTATAGTGAGCTCTGCCTGTCTTTACTGTACCTAATGATAATATGTAACAATTATCAGATGCCGACAACAACTGCACATCAGAATGTAGTGGGAAGTCACTAATGTGCTAGAACCCCCCATAGGCAAACCGAGGGGGGGTTTCTAGTGTCTAGAAACCCCCTCCCAGCATGGGGCACTGTATGCTTGAGGTGGCTTGCCCTGTGTATATGATGGGAATAGGAATTGCCTGTGTATATGACGTGGATAGGAAGAGTTGGAGAGCAGCCAAGCACTGTCTAAAATTATAGCCACGCCCCCATGCATGCTGGTCACGCCCACTGGTGGCATGATGTGGAAACCCCTCTCTACAAATCCTGCGTTTGCCCCCGCCCCCCTATATATTTTAGTTGGGCTTTGCAGATTTTTAAGTACTACAAGATATAAAGTAACATGCAGAAAAGGACCCCAATTTGAGCTCATATCTTCAACTATCCTAGTCAGTCAATCTTAGACATACATTTTTATGGGGGGCACAGCTTGGTCCGTGCTGGAAGGTTGTGTGTCGACAGCGCTCCTACTAAACGACTGGCAAGTGTCGATTTCCTTCAATAATTATATATTTTTGGAGACATACAGTTCTCGATGCAATATATCCCCATATTTTCTTGTTAAACCCCCAATAAGCAAACAAATGTCCTTTTTTATTATTATTTATTGTCTTGACCTGTGAAGTCTTGATACTATTAGATGGTGCGGGCACTCCTGTGGGTCCCATCTCCCTGGCTGCTTATGGAGCAGCTGCTTTGATCAGTAATGAACCTGTCACGGATTCCATGATATGATCATTATATTTGTGGTTGCGGATTCAACGGAGGCGCCATTAACCAGGACTGACACCCATATCCGGAGTCACCTAGAATGACACGTGAATTTTATATTACAAATATGAAAATAAATATTTTTTTTTCTCTACAAGTTACAAAAAGGGACAAACATCTATATCATATGTTTTTTAAATATATATTTTTTTATTTTAAGTGCATGATTATTTATTATTATTATTATTAAACATACGCAGTAGCCATCCGTCCTGTATTTGACCACGTAGAAGCATCTCATAGAGACTGACTGACGCAGGATATAGGTAAGAGCCAGAATAACCAGCCACAACAGAGCCGATAGAAAGCTAACTTATCTCATGCCATCCTGGCGCAGGAATCAGATATACTGGTGGACCCGGCAGTAACCACCGAAGTGTAATGTCTAAATGACTTTATTTGCAGAATTCAATAAGGTTTTTTTTTATACACTACATTACATGTAGAAATTTTAACAACGGATTATAATGAATAAATAACTGTATTATTAATCACTATATTAAAGGAAGTAAAGAATTTCCCTATACACTACAATATATGTATAACTTCTTCCATTGAATTTACATTGCTGGGTATGGGTCCCCCGCACGACGTGCTGATATATGTGGCTGCAAATAAAATGTAACAGTTTCCAGACCACCCTGCGGGTCACATGTTCCAGGTCACCCAGCAGGTGTACAGGGAGAGTTCACTAACTGTCACAGTTTCCAGAGCAGCCAGCAGGTACACAAGTGTATTGCTAAATGTCACATTTTCACAAGGACAATTGTAATGCATTGTTGTAAATGGCTGGCGGACGTTTAACTCTGAAACGATGCATATGATTACAACGCTAGGATTTCTCTGCAAATCTACAGACCAAGACCAATAATTTGGTATATGATGTGCCCTGTCCAGACAACGGCATCATAGAAATAAGAGACTCATAAAAGTCGTAATTATGCTATTAATATATAGATGTACATGCCAGTTTAGTAAGTGCATTTAACACTGCAGATACGTGCCTGGAGAATGACGTCTGTGTGAGCCACACTACCTGTGAGCCTTTGACAAGAAATTGGAGAGCGCACATTCATCGTTGTATCCCAGTTAATGCATTGGAGTGAGATGTTAATGGCTCCAAATCATCTCTCACCTGCTCATACAACTGAAGGATGGTTGTTCTGTTAAGACTAAACATTTGCTCACCCTCCTGCTCTGAGTGGGAGTTTAGGGTCACGCGTGCTTTGAACTCATGTGGTCTATGGAGCCTGAGTGGACCCTATTGCTGTTGATGTTGTTCCTTCTCCCTCCTTCTCTTCTGCTCCAAATCTTCAGCCATGTTTCGAGCTGCCAATACCTCTACTTGATACCTAGTATCTCCATCTTGACGCACATACGGTGTAATAAACTTTTTTTTTCCCCTTTTTAAAGACATTTTAGGCCAGTGGGTGGGATATTCTGCTAATCTCACCTATCAGAAGCAAGATATGTGATATGACAGGCTATCATTCAGGTTAATGGTGATTTGCAAAACCGTTGCCTCATTCATCTGCCGATTTGCATTCTTATGACTAAATGTCGGGAATTTATAATATGGTGCTTTTGAAAACAGTTGTTTTCTTTCACGTCGCCCTTACAAATGCAAATTACCAGAAAAATAATTGAAAACCGCCTATTTGGGCATGTTGCAGCTTTATACATATTGTCCTTGGACAGCTTATATGCTGCGCCCAGGAGGAGGCTCCTTGGCAGAAGAAATAGGCAGAAACTCACTTCTCTAAGCAGCTTATCCCGAGAGAGCGAGCGGTGATGGACGATCGTGTTTAAAGGGATTGTGCAGGATGGCCGTTGGAGAGGAGACTGGCATAGTGGGGGATATAATTCTTTGTCATAGGATTGGAGACTGTAATATAGTAGGAGAGAAGCAGAGTTTAATGCAATACAAGTCTTTTAATAAGGCAACACTGTTATCCAAACTTTGCTCCTGCAAACCTAGGCTGAGAGTGCAGGGTATATATGAGCCACAATTAGGTGATGCTCCTCTACCCTAATTGCTCTTGCAGCAGCAATGCTGAGATGTGCTTGCACTTGGATGAGCAAGATTATTCTTCTCCCCATTTCTGCTGCGGAATTAGTGGCGCAATATAAATAAATGGTAATAATAATAATAATTCTCTTGTCCAATATTCATGGTATTACTTGGTCGCAACATGGCCTGCATCCATCAACCACTAAACCACAATCCGTATATAATGGGACACTGCAAAACTATCTACTATAATACAAGATACAGATAAGTAAACACAGCAAACAATTCAGAACAATTTAATCTAAACAACATACTGGGTGTAAGTGCTTCTACTATCTGACATAGACATAGATGAACTACAAAACAATACTAATGCAAAACAATATTCACTCATTAGAACAATTCAATATGCAATCACCAAAGACCCAACCTCCTTATTGAAATATCTTTCTATCATTATCATTTACAAATTATTCACATAAGGTTTTATTTGAAAGATAAGGAAGCAGATAAAATGATTGGCAGCAAATAGTGAAACATAAATGTATATTATACATTACGTATACCTCTGTGTAATCCCAAACACATTGATGATGTGTTAGCCGAATGCAATTCACAATTATAAAACATCAAAGATGTTTCCCCAAACGCCCCTCACCATCAGGACCACAAATTACAGATTTTCTCAACTTAATAAATCTCCCGTCTATCTCCCAGGAAGAAATTGCCTTCTAAACTCTCCCCGGACCCCAGCTGAATATTAGCAGTCATAAACAACCTCGAGTTAGACAAGACACCACGGCCAAACCGCTTCATCAACCAATATTATTAAACCTTCACAAACATATTATGTGATCATCTGTTAACAGTTTTCAGTAATAAATCCAATCTATCCTCCTTATTGCCAAACAGAAAGCTGGAAACTTGGATAATGACGGAACCCAAGCCAGGTGAAGATACTAATCTTCCAACTTTCCACCAATTAAATTCAGATTTTAAAATATATGCCTCACTTTAAACCAGTAAGTAAACCCCCTACTCCCAAAGTGAATCTACTCTGATCCATCCAAGCTTCGGACAGTACAAGATGCAACGTTGCCATTTTGTATCGCCATTGTTTCCATACATCTGCAAGTGTGGGATTAACCCTATGAAAATTTGGATTTAATGACCTGTTACCCAAAGCTATCCCGTCATTGTCTACATTCCCACAAAATGTCTGCCTCCACTATCAAAATGGATGCCTCCACCGTGCAGGTGGTGGGTGCACTTATTAACAAGGCAAGGAAACACAGGGGGGGTGTTAATTATAGTGGAGTATTTCTTAGATTGGCCTACACAGGATTTCTTTCCATACAGTGGCACATTTATTAAACATGGCTCTCATCATCAGACAAATATATCTGTTTCATATTTATAGATTTGTGCTCCTTTTACCTATTCTCTTTCATGGACTGTGTGACTATTTTGGGTGATTTGAGTATGAATTAAAACCATGATTCCTTCACATGACTAATCCCTCAAGGGAAGGAAGGTAAAGCAAAAAAAATGAGTAACTTTGCACCTTGGCAAAACCATGTTGCATTGGAGGGGGAGATAAGTTAAAAATGTGGGGACAGATTTATAGTTGGGGTATGGCATGTTCTAGATCAACATTAAATTTCAGTGTAAAAATAAAGCTATCAAGTATTTGTGTGCTACATGAGAAAACAGGCAGTATTTAACGTATGTGCAAAATAAAAAACTAAATTGCACCCCTTGCAGTGTAACATGGTTTTGTCCTTCAGAAAATGTACTCATTTTTTTGCTTTACTTTCCTTAATGAATCCGGCCCATTGTGCGTACAAGGCAGATAGGGTTGGAGACTGTTTTATAGGCAAGTTTCTGTAGAATGCGTTATATTTTATTGAATGCATATTGCAATTGGCTCAAAAACGACTATATCTGGTATCCCAGCATCTGGAATGTGGAAGTTGTTGTTTGGCCGCCATTTTCTTCTAATGGGGGAAACTAATTTAATACAACAATCCCATGTAGCTCTCGAGCAGGGGAGGAGGTCTTCAGAGCAACTAATTATTGTTTTTTTCTTATTTTTTTTCTTCTCATTTGCTGATAAATTTACACTTGTCATATTTTGCCTCCTTTTTAGAGAAGAAAGACGTGGCACAAAGCCTTGAGAGCTACACCTCCAAGTGTGCCGGTACAATGGAGCCTATTCAGCTACCTGAGGGCTTAACGTTACCCCCGGTGCCGTTCACCAAACTGCCCATCGTGAGGTATGGATTCAGTCTCCTGCACTTGTGGGGTATTACATGGTACAGCTAAGACAGATAAACTGGGTGTTGGACACAGAGCCGTATTCACAACATGCAGAGTGCCAAGTGAGACTGATCTACGGTCCACTAAAGAGCGCCCATCACCTGCGCAGACAGTGGTGGCAGCCATTTTGTAAGCTGAGCCCAGAGCCAACGTATTCTTTAGAATATAACATCAATTCACTAGAATGTTGTCTCACGAATATTGGTCGTGACGTCATTATGTTTTTGTGAATTCACAGGTTGTGTTCTTTTGGATACTCATTTTACTCACAAAATGGCCGACTCCACTGTGCATAGGAAATGGCTGCTCTTCAATCTTTTTTCCACAAGACTGACAGCCCATACACCCGGGCCATTAAGTCCTTTACCAACATGGACTCAATGTCCGGTGTATAGACTGCACCTCAGTCAGGAATTGTTTGTCATAAATCACTCATGATGAATTCTGCTCCGCGAAGAAAATGTTGTTTACAAAATGTTACATCCTGATAAAGCTGATTGAAATTTTAGGGAACCGTTTTTTTATCCTAATGAACCATTTTTGGCTGCCAAATTGTCCTCGTCTTGAAGAAACAATGATGGACATTTCTATAGATGGAATGAGTAAAATCCTGAGAATTTTGTAATTGTGACCATAGGATTCTCAATTATCTCAGAAATACTTTCTCTGAATTTCTTTCCTCCACTGTCATAAAGGCCACCGATTGTTTCTTCAAAACAGAGCAAATTAATTATAAATCTTTCCTTTCAGACAGATTCTCACTTGACAGATAATTTATTGAAGTTAAATGACAGGTTACATTTTCCTCCTACTCCCCTGTCGTAGAATTTCTGCTGAGAACTTGTATTGTGTGAGGTTAATCCAGCCCCTCGCACGTCACCTGGTGTCTGGTGAATTATATTATAAATGTACAGGCTTCCACTGTGGCCTCTAAGCAGATCCTTGATCCCTTTTTGTAGAAAATCTGTTGTAACGGGGTCACTGTCTGCCGTGCCGGACACAATAATATGGTCACCCCACTCTGTCTCTCATCTCCGCCACAAGGACAAGATTCCGGAACACTGCGAGATTCTATCTTTAGTCAGAATTCCGAATATTATATATTGTCTATTTTATGTTATGAATAAAGTTGTCTGAGACGATTATCTTTAAATAGTTAGAAGAGTTTATGTCTCTCTTATGCCCAGATTTAAGTGTCTGTTAGGGGTCTCCCACCCAATGTCTAGCAAATACAATAATCTGCTTTAATCCTTATTATAAAGAGAGATAACTCTCTACAAGATCATTAAAATAAATGTATATCTTTACTTCTAGGTCCGTGAAACTCCTCAATCTTCCAGTTATCCTGCGACCGCAGAAAGTGAAAAATTTACTGGGCCAGAAATTGTCCACAAAAAGCCCCTTCATTTACTCTCCGATCATTGCCCACAATCGCAGCGAGGAGAAGAACAAGAAGATAGGTGAGTTCACCCTTCCCACCTATTAGTGACTGTTATACAGTGGAAAGGAATGTTGGAAGCAGTTTGTTACACTCTGTATACACTAAAGAGGCTTATTCAGAAGCATAGTGCTGAGTACACATAAGGGCTGTGTCCAGTTTATAACAGTCATTATAGTAAGCCTATATATACGCAGTTTCACTTATCAATGTAATTGTCTCTGACTAGTCACCAGAGCTGACAGTCTTCGTATTAACAATGGAGTATAGGTAATACCCTTTATTGGGTAACTGATAATAATTAGAAGCTATCCTTGTACATTATTATTATTATTGTCATTGATTTGTAAGACGCAGGAGTGCTCCGCAACACCGGCTAGTGGGGAAAACTGGGACATATATAAAACAGGGGCATACAAGGTAGACAAAATAAATGCAGACATGAAAACAAAGGCTTGGGAAGACCCTGCTCATGGATGTGCTTACAGTCCTAGGGGTAAATTTATCAAGCTGCGGGTTTGAAAAAGTGGAGATGCTGCCTATAGCAGCCAATTAGATTCAAGTTATTATTTATTTAGTACATTCTACAAAATGATAGCTAGTATCTGATTGGTTGCTATAGGCAACTTCTCCACTTTTTGAAACCTCATGCTTGATAAATTTACCCCCTAGTCTACATTGGTCTCTGTCTGGTGTTTAATCTTATATTAATGATTCTCTGACAAAGAGACCTACATGGTCTTAGAAGCATGTGTTATAATATGTAGGGATCATTGTTCTGGGATAATTTATGTGAATGGAGCCATACTGCAATTTAAGGGCTAGACATAATCTTTAAATACACCAAAATGCTCTTAAACATATTACATGACTGTAAAGTATTAGTGATTTCAAAACTTCTCCTGTCTGTAAACAGTGTAACGGGAATAGATGGGTCACTTCTGCGAGTGGTTTATGAACGTAGTGATTAGTTAGCCAAAGTGGTTATTTTACACTAAATTGGTCTTATATTGCTGCATGTATTTGCTCAGCAAGTTCACATCTGCTCAGGAGTGGTGATAATCTGGAAAATCACCAAAATCTGCTTTTGTGTGAGGTCATCTTTACTAGCCCCTATGTGATCTAAATGTGACATCATGTGTCCTGAGTTCCAGAATCAAAATCTGCCAATCTGGTCTTTCTGGCCCTTGTGGAGAGTTTGACGCAATTCACGCCAAAAACGTAGGCTTAAACGTGCAAGGCGTGAAAAGTACGCAATTTGTGTAGCATGCACAGTCACGGTTATCTTACTATAGCTGCAAGTCTGCATAGTAACTGATGCCCTGGTGCTCTATGTACAATTACCTTAAGACCCCAACAATCTGAACAATTGCCCACCCCAGACTTATATTTACACGTGAACAAGACATGGTTCTTTCCTATACCTGAGTGAGCAAGTGTAGATCTCGCAAGACCAACGCAAAGAGTAACACAATCTACTACTCTAATTAAACTGTCCTTTATATTTTAATAACCCGAAGACAATTAGTGCTAAGAAAAGTCACACAACCTTTGAGCCTTCGTGCCACAGTTTTCATTAAACTCGGAAAGCACAAGATCAATATAGCGACCAGCCTATGCACAGATTGATTGATCACGTCCGATTCATAGAAGCCGAACGTTCTTTCCAAGAATCCGTGATGTAAACTTAGCAGTGGATGAATCGTACAGAAAGCCAGCGAGATAAAATAAGGCATTTGCAGTCGCTGCAGGAAGCTGTAGAAATCCCAGCAGTTGTTATATTCCTCTGTGTCTGTCAGGTAAAGTTATTTTGATAGAGTAAAGCACCTTCCTTGTACGCTGAGGTGATTTACTTTAGGATAAATATGACAAGGGCGGGCAGGGAGCGCTCTTATTTCCTGTATGGCATGATGAGACCGTGTACACTTTCTTAACTTGAAGCATCTAATAATCCTCTTTAGTTTTACAAATGTGTGAATAAATCTACGTGTGACATACAGGTCTGCTGTCTCTCAGATGCATCATTTTCTATTGCTAAAAGGAAAAGACTAATCGTTTAAAAGATGAACGCAGATAGAAATAGCGATTAAAGAGGTTTCCACTTTAAATGACCTTGTTCTAAAGAGTGTGAGAGAGTCTGGGGTAAGGAAATTAGATGGTTAGCTCAACTGGGACAGGCGCTAGTGTCTGAATAATTATTTAATGATGGTGCAAAACGGGAATATATCAATGAATTTTATATGAAAGATTATGTTAATGGTACGGACATTTTGAAAGGCCCCTTGGTTACATTTCAAGGGCTGTTTTAAGAACCTTGGAGATTGTAAAGTGTGTGTTCTAGTTGGTGTAGTGTTGGGCCTTCTAACTACAAATACCCCGTGTGTGTGTGGGAGTCTCATGTGAATTGAATATTACCCAGACTGCTCAGCTGTTATACATGCCAAACTGACAGCTTCTCCTGCAGATCCCCAAATTATCATCTAATGGTCTGAGACACTCCATATTAACCCTTCTCCCTCTGCATCCGCCTAACTTCAGTTTATTAAACACTCAAAAATTCTACTTTTCTCCACACTTTTTCACCAGCATATATCCCTTCAACTTTCAGCTGGTGATATTTTGTTGTACTAGGATGTGTTACTTGGATGTTAAAGCCCTTTCTGTAAATCGAACTATAAAACCCCACCAAGAGGCATTTTTGGAAAGCTAGAGTTATAGCATTACATTCAGTTTGACAGTACCCCACTATTAATACTCTTGAATACTTCTATATAGACACACCGCTACTCTCTGTGGGTCTTCTCAGTAGTCTGCTTGGACTTGGATCAACATCTCCTACGTCTAGTTAGACGTACATTGTGAGATGGGAGTTTGACCTTGGAGGGGATTGGGTGACGGAATGGAATCATCAGAATGTTCTTGTAGTGTAGTCCTAGTGGAAGTCCTCACATTGTTCTGTTGTTCCCCTAGAGGTTGCTGTTATACAATTGGCTTAGTCTGGGTACACACTACAGAACATTTCCCCCGATACGATATAGTAAGTGATTTTACCAACGACTGACAAAAAAAAGTCCCGATCCTCATGCTGATTCCTGTGTACACAGTATACACGTTTTACATGATTTACCTTCAGATCTGTGCTCTTTATCTGTCATAAGCATCTGTTGAAAAGATGGTGACTCTGCACACTCCATAGAGATCTATGGGCACTGCCGGTCCTGGGTGCAGAATCGGCACAACATCGTTTCATCTGTAAACAGGATTTTCAGTCCTGTTTAAAATTCAAAGCAAGCGATACAATGAGCTTTGGAACGATAATTGTCCATCATTGGAGCGTACACACTAATGAGTCTCTCGTGTGATTGCCACAATAATGGCCTGAAAACACTGTAGTGTGTGCCCAGCCTTACATATTGTGAGGAACTAATGATGGTCCTTAGTGATTACCGCCCTAAATTCCTGAGATTGTTCAGCTCTGGGGTCTGATACTTTCCATCCATAAGACACTAATACGCTTATAAAGGTCTCTGTCTTTTATCTCTGGTTGGTTGAGATGGTGGTTGGGGCCTCTTCCTTCTCGTTCTCTTTGTATTTTATCCATCGGTTTTTTTCCTATAAATCCCTCATCTTTCTTTCCTTCACTCACCCTCTTATCTTCCCAAACAAATTTAGTTGTCTCCTTTCCTTAAATTGCTGTGACTTCTTTCATTATCTCAAAATGATATTTGTAAATTTCCTGTACGTTGCTTTGTATGATGTTTATTCCTGATTTATACTCCTTCTAAAAATGCAAGTATCTTAGTAACGAGTCGGGGTAACCCCTTTTTTCACCCTCTGTTGGGAGCCTATCTCCATCTGTAAAGCTGGTCGTTCTACTTCCAGCTTTGGTCTGTATGGGCTTTGCAATTTATAATGCATGTATGTGATATTTATTCATATGTGCTAAGTAAGAAGACTATTAGGCCTGTCTCAGGCCATAGAGGCCCAGGGCTGACATTAATGCAACAAGATACTTTATAGTGTCCTCAACATGCTCCGGAAATATCCAGATTTCAGAAGCTAATCGTCTATTTCTCTTCTACACTTTTGACGTTTTCATTCCTTTGATGGATGTCACCCTGTTTGATATAAATTGAAAGATGCTCCAATTAGCGCAGTATCAGGACATTATAAAATAATGTATATGTTTCGCTTGAGTGATAGATGAAGTGTCTGGAGGTCAATCAGAAGGTTAAAATAAATTCTGTGAGAATAACGGATCGCGCCTTTAACTTTTTAGACAGAACCATTTTTTAAGGAACATTTTGGGCAGGAAGTTTTACAGATTTACTAGTAGATTTTAGACACTATATTAAGGCTCCGGAAGAACTGGTGTTGCAGGTGTGTCCCAGTGATTGAGTCCTTATTAGGATTGGATTGTGAGTCTGTTGATGACCATGAGTGTGTGTGGTTATCAGCCAATGCCTCTGAGCTCCATGTACTTCTACACCACAGTATTATTATTATTATTATTATTATTATTATTATTATTATCATTTATTTATATAGCGCCACTAATTCCGCAGCGCTGTACAGAGAACTCACTCACATCAGTCCCTGCACCATTGGGGCTTATAGTCTAAATTCCCTAACACACACACACACACACACACACACACAGACACAGACACACAGGCTAAGGTCAATTTGTTATCAACCAATTAACCTACCAGTATGTTTTTGGAATGTGGGAAGAAACCGGAGCACCTGAAGGAAACACACACAAACACGGGGAGAACATGCAAACTCCTAACAGATAAGGCCATGTTCGGGAATTGAACTCATAACCCCAGTGCTGTAAGGCAGAAGTGCTAACCACTTAGCCACCGTGCTGCACCAATATGGCAGCCATAGGACGTAAAATGGTTATGTTACGGTTATGTTATCATGGAACTGGCTAATACCTTGGCACCAACGCTAACCAGCGTTCAGAAAAGATGTGCCGCACACCGGTCGCCAATGAGATTGTCTGAAAAATAGTAAACATGGTTTGGGTCAGATACACCCTTCAGCATAAAAGCCGCTAGTGATTGTCGCAGTCACACTCGTCAGTCAGAATGGATCCAGTGTTTGGTCTTCGTTCATATCGTCTTTTGTGAGTCGCTCTAATTCAAGATACTCAATTTACAGTTAAAATGATATTAATGTAAAAATGTGTCTGTAATATCACAGAATCAGCAAAAGACAGAGACAGTTTGAAGTCTTAAATGTGCTTTGTACGTTGTTACCATTCACAGTTTGGAGAGGTTCCTGCTTAGGATTTGGTTGGTTTGTGTCTTGGTTTTCCCCCGTGTATTGATGTTCAATGTTGTTTACTGATTTGTGACTGTATAGAGTCTGTTTTGTGCTCAGTCTATTACTGGATAATATCATACAAAAGTGAAGTAAAATGTTCTTAAAGTTTATTTTGGGGGAGCAATTTGACACCATCTATTAAAAGGTCTTATTAAGATTTTTTTTTTAAATGCCTACTAGGAGGTCTCCCAGAAATGCGGGAGTCTCCCGGACATTCCGGGAGAGTAGGCAACTATACGTTAAAGAAAAGCAGCTAATGATTCTCTAGAGACTGAAGTGTCTTTTACATTTCTGTCTCCATTACTGAAGTCATGTTGTCTTACCTGTCAGTCTTTGATTAAATCTTGGTCTTCATGAAAATGGCCACCTCCATAGGCATCAATACATGGACATAGGACACAATGTCTGAACTGTGTCATCATGCCACAGATGGTGAAGCCAACCACGTCTTGTACTGGCTCAGTATCAGGGAGAATGCCAGACTCTTCAGGGAGTGAGGGAGATCACCCCTATTTCAGGGAGAGTTTACAAGTATGATATTACGCCCATTTTGCAGCCAACTTTGTATCAGGCCAATAAGGTGTAATATCCTAGTCTGTATTGAATGAGCGTTTTAAATGGTATGGAAAGGCCAGTGTGCAGGTGAGAGGTGCTGGGTCACACTAGGGGGCGCTTCCCCCAGCAATCGCGAGATGCTCATTCAAACTTGTACATGGCCAGACATTGGTTCAGCATAATTATCAGGGACACTAGTAACGCTGGTCAAATGTGTTGAGGACAAACCTTAAAATTGACATATTTAAAACTGCAGAGAAGGAAAGTTATTTGAAATGATTTTTAAAACTTTTTTTTTACTTATTTTAAAGGGGCACTAAACCCTACAACTAAAATGTTCAGTGTGACTTTGATGGTCCACTGCAGCTCTGGTAAAATGTTAAATATTTCCTTCCATCAACATCATCATAAACATTTATTTATATAGTGCCAGTAAATTCCGAAGCGTTTTACAGTTGGGAACAAACATTAGTAAAACAATACTGGGTAATACGTACAGACAGAGAGGTTAGAGGGCCCTGTCCGCAAGCTTACAATCTATGGGACAATGGGGATTTCATACACAAGGGCACATGCTACATCATATTGCATATTTGTTCAGCTAGAATGCAATGGTAAAAAGTATTGAGTGGGCTGTGTGATCATTCACACGACAATGTTGGTCAGAGGGTTGTTGTCTTGTGTTAGCTGTGTAGAGGGTGGTAATAGGGTAACCTAGGGAGATTAAGATGCCGGTTGAGGAATATTATAAGCTTGTCTAAAGAGGTGGGGTTTCAGAGAACGCTTGAAGGTTGGTGCAATTTTGTTGACGGCCTTATATGTTAGTAGAAGTATTTTAGATTGGATTCGTTGAAATACAGGCAGCCAATGTAGAGACTGACAGAGTGGCTCAGCAGAGGAAGAACGATTTGCAAGGAAAATCAATGTAGCTGCTGCGTGCAAAATAGATTGTAGGGGTAAGGGTCTTATTTTGGGAAGACCAGTAAGAAGGGAATTGCAATAGTCAATGCGGGAGATGATGAGTGCATAAATTAGAGTTTTTGCAGTGTCTTGTGTGAGATATGTGCTCATTCTGGAAATGTTCTTTAGATGTATGTAACATGATTTTAGATATAGAGTTGATCTGGGGAACAAAGGATAATTGTGAGTCAAGGATCACAATTGGATGAAGCTCCCCCTACTTCGTTAGGACAGTGTCCTGATGGGATCTTATACAGACTGAAAATCACTCTTTACTGTGTTGTCACCTCCCTCCTTATATAGCAGCCTGCAGCAGAGGCGTGACAGAGAGCATGCTGGGAATATATATTCATGTATATCACTCAGCTCCGTGCTACTCATATATACGAATGTCATACAGTGGCTGTACTGTCTCTTACATACAGTACTGCTTGTGTGATGCAATATGAAATCACATCTCGCAACATGAAGAAATGATCTGTTCCAGCTTCATTTACATTGAGTGTGAGTTAGTACTGGCTTTGTGTAACACTGTTCTCTGAACTCACAATTCAGTTTAGCTTTTGGTGCGTGAATATTGCTCAGTGATGTGACTGGTTCCTTGTGAAACACTAGGCTGATTTATCAGGAATATAGGTTTATCCCACAACATGGCTGCACTGTGGGTAAGTGTCTGACACTCTGTAGGAAATTGGTGCAGATAGTACAAATGTGTTGTCACCCATAGCAACCAAGTGATCATTCGGTTTAATGAAAATAAAATGCACTGGATTGATGAACGCTAACGTTCTCTTACTGTGATTGCTGCACGTTTGTGCTGTGTACACCAGAGATGGGCGACAATTGGCCCTCTGAGGCATCAGCTGCGGCCCTCAACTCCTGCCTGCTTTATTGTCACATGTGCACATCAACAAGGTGCTGATATCTTATTACAGATTGGTGTATCGATCGCCCATCACTGGTATGCCCAGGGGCTTAATGCCAAGTTGGACTAACGCCCGTCAATGACAAAGGTTTGCGCTGAGCATGCCCACAAAGAGAAGCATACTCAGAGCTGTGCACACAATACTTGTGTTAACACTTGCGCCTCATTAAGACCGGAGATGCGTAATGAGGGAGGCAATGGGCGGTCTAACTTAGGCCGAGTACAGTAAGGGAGTGTTTACACAATTGCGGCTGAGGCAGATCAGCACAGAAATGTATATACACCCGTCAGAAGGTGCAGACACACACTAGTTCAGGCACGGCCAACCTGTGGCTCCCCAGTCATTGTGAAGCTACAAATCCCAGCATGCTTTGCCAGCTATTATCTGGCTATTGGCTGGCAGAGCATGTTGGATCTTGTAGTTTCACAGCACCTGGAGAGCCATTGGTTGGCCGGGCCTGAACTAGCCAGTTCTGATTGGCTAATTGTGAATTCGCCTCTAATGCGGATAGGTGCTTTCTGCATTGATTGCACCTATATTATAAGCAGTACATTTTTTTTTTGCATCTTTCATTCGTACGCCAGAAGGAATATTATACCTGTTGTGTTGTATAAAGTCCAGTAGTGAAGGTGTTTTTCGCTATCAAAACAAACGTTAACAAACTTTTCTTGTGCTTATGACCTGGTTGTATGTATGTCTGATGTCAGCCCCATATTCTTATATTAGTCATGTTGTCTGCGGAATACAGCCTTGTAATTCTCTATGAACCAGAGGCACCACTGAGGCATGAGTCACGAGGCTTTTCTGTAATTAAGACATTATCAGTTGTGCACAATATACTCTTTATATTGTTTTTGTATCTTTCTGCTGTAGTGTCACCGTTGCATGTTGCTATATCACCTTTCATCCATGGAGTAAATTATTTGTTAGCGATATTTTCAGAGCCATTAAATATAAACTTTATAGCCCTCTTGGCTGCTCTCAGGATGGTAAAAATACGTTGCTAGAAAATAGACTTTGTAATAAAGTCCGACATGCTCAGCACACTGTCCTCATACTGCGGTCGGCCTGGAATTATAGTCCTCCAGAGTTTACTTCCTTTACTGCTGTGTTTGATAACCTGGGCTGTTTTCTGAGAATTAATTTGCACCTGAAAGAGAAAACGTTTCACCGGCCTCTTGTCCAACGTTTTACTTCTTTTATGAATAACATGAGGAATTGAGTGTTAAATGGACCTCAGAGAGCTGAGTGCAATGTTCAGAGCCCCCCGGCAGCCGGATACGACCTCGTTCTCAGGGAGTGCACTTGTGTATTTCTGTTCTCTGTTCCTCTAACGTAACCCAGAGATCAATAATTGAATTTGTTTCAGTGGCCTTTAGTCATCAGTCCGTCACGCTCCTGTCGTCCGTCTAATGTATAAATTAATAATTAGTGGTGGCATCCAGAACGACTTAACCATACTGACATTGTACAGGATTGTGGTTACACAGCCAGCGATGATCATTTTTATAGGAGGTTGATATAATCACGTATTTTCTAACTCTGCTAAGCGCTAGACCAGCTGCTAATTCAGAGCTTCGTCCATGGCATTCATGTGGACCTGGTGATAGAGACTGGTTCCTCCACTCGCTGATGACCTCCAGGGCAAGTTGCAGTTACACAGCTTGTAATTCATGATTGGATGGGGAATTAGAGTTACAATAACGCTGCTAAGTTACGATTACAAGGGCCTCTGTTGCAATTGGGAATTATCAATTTAAATATTTTCTGCAGATGTAATATGGTGTCTTTGGGTGCCAGCTGCCACCTGTCCCCTGGAAGATCATATTGGTCACCACTGTTTAGAGTAATAATGTTAGAGACTTTACAAAATGAAACAAAAGTAGCATCAAGTAGCATATAGGAAAAGAGATTTTTTTTATTTAATAAATAATTGACAAATAAATGATATAGTAAGATGAATATGGAAGAAAAAAAGCACACCATAGACTCCTAGCTGTAAAACAAAACTATTATAAGTTTATTAGAAATCATCTACAAATTTAATAATAAACTCATATAAATGTGAGCACTAGACAAGCATTTGTTGGGAATATATTTACTAAATGAATAGTATATATCCTGAAATCTCACATGGGGAGAGAACTCCTAAATTCAGCAGGTGTTGGCTGTTTGACAAAAGTCAGAGGAGTTTTCTCCCCATGTGAGATTTCAGAGTATATACTATCCATTTAGTGACTATATTCCCTGCAAATGCATGTCTAGTGCTCATATTTATATGAATATGCTGCTAGACACCCTGTTATGTTGGGTGCAATAGGCATCTGTCACCCCCTTTATTACTGATTTTAAGTTCTTCTTTAAACTTTTTGCCCATAGTATTGACATGTTTGGTTCCTGACAATCTGCATACATTACATTCTTGTACCCATCCATATTTACCTGTTGCTGCCAATGTACTAATCTTATGGATACCGCCATGGTATTAGATATATTGGGCCTGATTCATGTTTGTACGTATTGTAATGTATCTTGCTTGTTATAGCTCTGCGCATGCATCATAACTGTCCTTATGCCAACGAATGCAATCAAATGCAATTTATGTACGAAAGCAAATGACACGACAGCCTACAACTTTAGGGGCGGGATGGGACAGGGTTGGAATACCGTACGGTAAGGGTGTCCCGATGCCAATGCAGATGCGGGCAGTTCAAGTCCTGGGTTTCTTGTAAGTACGTCAGGTTTCAGCCGTATCATTTGCACCATAACAGGATAGATGTAAGTGCCGACTGATATCGATGACTGGCAAGGCATAGTCTTTTTTTATAAACCACACAAGTGCATGTCTCAAGGTAACACAGAACACGTGTATGCAAGGATAATAAGCTATATAAACGCATTGTATGTATAGTACATACTTGCCAGCTCTCCTGGAACGTCCGGGAGACTCCCGCATTTCGCGTGAGTCTCATGGACTCCCGGGAGAGTGTGGCAATCTCCCGCAGAATTAGGTCCAAAACGCCGCGATTCACAGGGAATCGCGGCGTTTGGCATGGGGGCGGGTTCAAAATTACGCACATTTTGGAGCCCCACCCCCTATCACGCTCACCTCCCCCGGCAGGCTCCCGGAAGCCAACTTTAGAAAGTTGGCAGGTATACGATAGTACACATTGAAAGCATCTTTATTTATGCATTTAGTGTAAAAAATAAAGTTGTTTTTTTTTTTTTACAATTCATGTATTAATGATTATACTGTTAAGAGTTGTTTATTTTTTTATAATATAATTTTTTTTTCCCATGTGTTCTGATGTGACCTTATATTGCACGTATACTTGTGCGTATACTGCCATCTGATTGTATACATACGCAGAGTAACCTTTAGGCAGAGCTACTTACTTATAATCAGATTCAAATCAATACGCATCTTGAAATACGCTTTGATTTTAATATGAATGGAACTACGCTTTAGTTACATGCTTTTTTTAAAAAAAAAACACAACTTGTGTGCAAGATGCACTTGGTCCTGAATCAGTCCCGTTATGTCCAGATGATTTCCTCTGTCCCTGAAATGTTTTATCCAATGTAACGTCACATTTATGAAACTCAGCCAGGAGGCAGCACGGTGACACTACTCTCTGTTCATAGATTTAATAGGCCGGTGGTGGCTTTACCAGGCTGGCAGTAGCAGTATGACACATCATTAGCTTATGCTGAAGGGGGTATCTTTACAGCCGCCATGTTGGACCATGTATCTTCAACTGATGTGGCAGAGTTGAGGTTCAAGGCAAATTGGGCAGAACTGTGCAACAGCGGTTAGCATTGCTGCCTAGCAGCGCTGGGGTCATGGGTTCGATTCCGGACAGAGCCCTAGTTTCTATGTTCTACCATTGTTTTGGTCATGGGTTCGATTCTGACCATGATGCTATCTGTGTGGAGTTTGTATATTCTCCCCGTATTTACATGTGTTTCCTCCGGGTGCTCTGTTTTTTTCCCCACACTCTAAAGCATACTGGTAGGTTTTAGGATTGTAGACTGTAAGGTCCAACAGACTTATGTGCATGACTACATATTCTCTGCTCAGCACTGATGAATTTTGCACTATATAAATAAAACAATAATAAATAATAAAACGTATTAGTCGGATATTCGCACACACTCCATTTCTTCCATTTAAATTATTTTCTGTTGTTCTTCAAATTTCACAATCAAAACTGTGGCTTCCTCCTCCAGAGAGACCATCAAAACTCTGTTAAATATGGAGCAGATAGACATAGTAAAGGTACTAGGACCTAACACCCCCAATATCTCATCCACTGGGAGCACTGTTAGAGTGTTCCATAGTTCCAAAGTAGACAGATATTTACCAGGTAACTGCTATGGATAGAATCAATTATACGAAGCATTTGACAAAGCCAATCTGAAAATGTTTGCAGATACAAAATAGCTTTCAAATTTGCTTAAAAATGTATCCATTCTTTTAGATGGTCATTCCCATTACTACAATGCCCCCTTTTTAGTAACTACTCCTCTAGTGTTGGTGGGTCACAGTGGACAATGCCAATCATTTGGAGGTTTGTATTATACATGAAAGCTGCTTGACAGGTGTGTATAGAACGTGGCTCTTGTATAGCTCAGAGGCTTTTTGTTTATAGAAGTTTAAAACACCAGCCTACTGCAGTCCTTAGGGAGGGCCTGCTACCTAGCAAATCAGTGCCCTCTAATTTCAAAAGAGCCACACATTACCCTTAATCTGAGTAATAAGTAAAAACAATTCATTTCATCAATAAAAGAGACACTCTCTGTAAGAGACACTCTCTATGTTACAAGCTGTAATAAACAAATCTGAGAAAGGAGTTGGGGGCCGCAGGTGACAGCTTGGAGGGCCGCATGCAGCCCCTGGGCCACTCTGTCCTAAACCCACCTTGTAATACATAGAAAAAGTTGTACTCTTTTTTGCATTACACACTATTGTCTGTATATCTTTAGCAATGTTTTTTTTCTACCTTTTAAATGTTCTAAAGTGTTACTTCTAAAATAAAATAAATCTATGTAGCTGTGTAGTCCTGTGGTTGTGGATAGATGATGATATAGGGTGTAGAACAGGATCCTCATTGTAACCACTGTAAATGGTGATCTGTATCACTCAGTAAGTCATTGAAGAGGGCAGCGTTACGACAGAGGAATCCTAAACAGAAACCCGTTTATGGAGCAGTAAAGATAAACAAGGTTTTTGGTGTAGGAGTCGTATGGATGGAGGGTTGTGTAATGGCTCGGAGAGCGAGCTGACACATAGTGCATGATTTGTTAGGCGCCATCAGTTATGTTCCTGCGCTGGGCGCCTCCAGGACCTGTTATTAAACAGTACTGCGAGATATATAGTGTGTAATAAAATCATACGGCTCATTAAAGGTACCAACACATTGTTTCTGAGTGCAAAGGGGGGACGGCCCCTGCACAGTGTATGGTAGAACACACACATTATATGGGAGCTTTCGTAGGACATAGACAATCTACCCTGTGTTGTCATTTTACATTTCTAGTTCATGTTTAGCATTAATATTTGTATGACATGTAATATATACCTAAATATTTGTTTTCTCATGGGTGCATTTGAGCACTACACTACACTTTCCAGCTGGTAAAATGGACCATTTAGAAGCAGTCAGAAACCACCATAAGTACAAGTGCTTCAGCTTGGAAAATGCAGCATGTAACAAGAAAACTGTGTTACCCATTAATTGTGACCTGTTACTAAGGGAGCGACTGACAAATTCCGAATGTCATTGTTCAGAAGTGTCCTAGTGAGCATACTTCCGAGAATCTTACACCTGCTGCAACCACTTCTTCAATGAGGTGCTAGGATTAGACTTGATCTGCTGGGAGAAAGCCCTGGATAGACAGTGAAGAACACTATCTAGGATCATAGTTCTCTGTGTCCACACACTCCCGTGGGTGTATCACTCTACAATATCCCCTACATTACAATGTTGAAAGCATTATTGAGAGTAACCACACAAGCATCCCCTCTTACACCCATCCAGCATAATTCACACTTCTACCCTGGCTGGGCACACTTAGACCTCAAACACTGGTCTCAAACTGAACTGTTGGAACTGCCCGTTCCCAGAGTTGTGCTGTCCCTCACAGGCAGCGAAATATGGATTTATTGACAAATTAGACACTGTCTAGCATCTCCCCATTTGCTGGCGAGAGACCAGACTTTCTTCCTCTCTACAGCTGCCTTGAGCGCACTATCTCATCAATATACAAAATTCTGATGAACGGCTCTGACCTCTCCCACATCCTATGCTAGGGCCTGGAAAAGCGGGTCGTTTAATTGGTGTATTCCTGCTCCTGCAGCCCCAAGGATTGGAAATACAACACAAAATATGTCACCCTCCCAAATCTTTGTTTGAGATACAACAAGGCGATTGCCAGCCCATCTATATTTGATTGGAATGCCCAGACCTAGTGGTTTTTGCAAAGACATTATTAACATCTTATCAGAAATACTAGGGAATTTGGTACCAAGAGGACACTGGTTTTGGCTACTCCTAAAAGCAAGTCAACTACACCTCCCCCATTCCACAATTCAGGATGGGGTCAATGGAGGAAATCTTCTTGTCTGTTCGACAAAAAGATGGCCAAACAGTTGACTCCCCCTCCCTCCCCCCCCCCCCAACTTTTCTAGAATGTGCACAAGCGGCATCTTCTACTGAGGATGCGATCACGGTTGACCTTATAATGGTAGCCTGCTCAGATTAAGCTATGTAATGGTCTGTGCTTCTGTCTCTAACATGGTTATAATAATGATCAGTGAATGAAATATAATTAATGTGTTCGACTTGGAGCTGTCCATTTTTGGTATTAAATTAGAAACTTAAGCTTTTATTAATTTTAGATATTATATTAATACTGTTAGAAATTATAATGCCTTTATAAAATTAATGGTTTCATTTCATTGATATAACATTAATGCCAGAGCAGTGCGTCAGATCTACCGCCACCTCTTGGTTATACATGGTAATGCAGTATTGTTTAGTATTCTTATAATAAAGTAAAGTTTTTTATATCACTATGCAAATTAAAGTTAAATACTGCTGTAAATGGGCAGGTGATAAAATAGGCATAGAAATAGGTTTGCATATAGTACAGTGTAAACTTAATTGTGATCTCTCTCCATTATTATTCTGTTTTGTCTCATGCAGATTTCCAGTGGGTACAAGGAGATGTGTGTGAAGTTCAGCTGATGGTTTACAATCCAATGCCCTTTGAACTCAGAGTAGAGACCATGGTAAGTCACCATTTTTCCGCACACATACACAATTGGCATAGTTTTTTTGTGTGTGTGTACATGACTGAAATGGCCTCAACCAATCTATCAGAGCATAGAGCATTTCAACCTACAAGAGCTAGATCAATATATAGACAATCAAAATAGTAGAATAGAAACATGAATACAATATGTATAACAGCAGCTTTATATAACACAAATTTGTTCCATCCAATTTATTAAATGCTCATATCTACCTGTACCTATAGCCATGACATAAACAAACATGTGGCACTGATGGCATCCACCCATGTGAGCTAAGGGAGCTAAGTTTATTCATTGATAGACAACTATTTCTTATATTTATTAACTCTCTACATGAATTTGCTGTTTTTCTTAGTAATGTGTATTACGTAATATGAATTGTTTGTTTCTTCAGTTATATGGCATAAAATAAACTTTCTGGGTATAAGGGGAGGAAACATTTATTTACTGATATATTGATGTATGTGCACATCTCTCAGTAATGGTGATAATAAAAGCAACATTTTGATTAGTTAACTCCTAAATGATGTTCTGTGCAATATTTACATGGCAATTATTTGATGCCAGAAAGGGGGATGCAGAGGGATGTAACAGAGAGGACAATCAATACATTACAATCATCTTAAGCCAACTTGTTTTCCACAGCTAACTGCACCTGTTGTAAGTCCTGAATGACCAGACCGTTTCATATTATGCATTCTGACTACATCCTATTTATGTTTAGGATACACATAACATTATAAATGTATATTGTATGAGTGACTGCAAAGTCCAGGTTCTGGGGAATTCAAGGCCGTAATCTCTCGCTTGACAGGGATACCTGCCTACTATATCAAAGTCATTTGTCTAATTTTTAATTTCTCCCTATGAAGACAGGGACAAAATAGTTTTTGCATTGAGAAATGCTCCAACTTTCACTGTAAATTTTCTCCTTACGCTTGGAGTGTGTGAAGAGTGAATGGAGCATTTTCATTATTCTCACTTCTTAGATAAAGTGTGAATATGAAAGCAGAGAAGAGTGTAAACCCTATGTGATGGGTATTACAGTGCATCATTTTTGTACCGTATGTCTCTAAAATCCACACAAAGGAATCCCCAAATCCTACCATAATTGCTCCCTCCCCCCTAGGAAACATGAATTTGAGAGTTGTGTGACATCTCAGTTTAATGGATTGTTCCCTCTTGTTAAAAAAAACTAAATACATTTTTCATTGTGTGAGTGTCCTGTGCGAAATAAGTGTATAAAGATAGTTATGGGTAATATAGTAAAGACCAACCATCTAGTGCACCAGCGGGATATTTGTCTATGCACTATGGAAAGGAAACTTTGCCAGATTGGCATGAGATTAAAAAAGGAAGAGGAAATCATTTCCCGGTAAGGTACGTTTATTAGCTCAATTGAGATAGGTTAGAAAGCTCTTCGGAGCAATAATCAGGTAGCGTTTTGGTGTGCTTGTTGCACAATGACAAGCATATGCATAGGAATCTAGACCTAGACCCCAAAAAACCCCCAGGGTTTTCTGGTTTTGCGACAAGTATTTTATTTATTATGGAATGTCTGCTTGTTTTTTATTTCTAAACTGCTTTTGTTGTATTTTATTGTATTTTGGTTTTTGAAGATTTAAAGATTTATTTTTATTTTGCGTATTTCCATTATAATAAAAAATGTAAATTCTGACCTGAGTAATGATTACTGTGTTTTTATACTATTTATGGGCCATGCATATTGCAGTTGCGTAAGATGTCTTTTTTTTGTATTGTAAAATGTCAGAAAGTACGTTTTAGAAGACAGACAAATGACTGTTAACATCTCACAATATACATAAATGTATATTGTGAGATATGGTGAGACACAATGCTTTCTTCAAAAAAGGGCCGTTGTAGACACGGAGAGCTTGTGGCTTTAAAAATGACACTTAACTGTTTAGAGATGAGGAAATAACAGCTGCAGAAACACCCAGGACAATAACCGGTAGCTGGAGATATTATTGTGGTAAAATAGGTCTTTGTAAATCTCGACAAATAAAGCAAAATTTTAATCTATTAACACCAAAATTATCTTCTGTGTGATATTTATTTGCAGAATGCCTTAACACATGAGGGGGTTATGGCAAATACAGAATTAAAAACATAATCTACAAAGGGATAAGATGCCTCATTTGCTATAAACCTGTAGCTTTAGAGGATGAGCCCAGATAATTTATATGATTTTTGGGGGTCAGGAAGGACCCCATTTTGCCTCCAATAAACTGATTTGGCAACTGTCACACGGGGGGGTTTTGTTGCGGTTGAACTTAACAGACCTGTGTCTTTTTTTTAATCTTACTAACTATAGAATTATGTAATTTGGATCCTCTTTGAATATTAAGCTCTAGCAACTTTAGACAAATAGTGGAACAAAACCCAGAATTAAACAATTGTTTCAAAATGTATAATTAAGCGTCCAGTAACACGCGTGACCACGATAAATGGATTGCTCATTCTTTGCCTTTACATAAAGAAACACAAACGTACGTAGAGTCCTGAGTTCCTGGGGAGACTTTGCATTATGTAACAACATCATGGCAGCACCCACTCAGCAGGAAGGCATGCTGGGAAATGCGACTGGAAGATGACTTAATGGTAGAAAATCACTCTGGAAGAGATGTGATTGTGTGTCCCATAGGGCTGAACTGAAATTACACCCTGATCCTGTTTCCAATCTTGTTACCAGCGCTGTGTGGTTGGATGGGTCGAGTGTGAATGTTAATAAGTGACTCTTACATGGCATCTTACTATAAGTATTTATATATAACATTCCCATCTATTATAATGCGTATCTATGTGATGTTAAATACGTTTGTGTGTTGGGTATGTGGACTGTGCTTGTTGGTAGGACATGGGCGCAGGTTTTGCATTTTTTGTTTTTGCAAAGGAAGGTGCCAGTCTCTGATGGTGATGAGAGGGCACTTCTAACGAGGAGGTTTCTTAAGTTGGAGGCTGTTTGTATGAAAGGAGAGGTACAGTTGGGAATATTTCCTTCAGTCTATTGTCTGAAATATGGGTTGAAGGTCAGCAGCAGTTTACCCCAAGATGTTCATGTGGGGATTGTAAGTGACCACTAGGGGCACCCTGCTGTTAACCTCCTTCTGTTTGTAATCCAGGAGGCTACTCATTGGGATCCTTGTGGCTCTGTGGATCTGTTAATCTATAACTATTGGATGGTGTCCTTGTTGTAGGAATGTATTCCTCAGTGATAGCAGGTGTTGTTTTCTGTCTTCACTGTCTGAACAAATTAGAATATATCTCAGAGCTTGGCTGTAAATGATGGACTTCTTTATGTGAAACCTCTAGCATACTTCCGTATATTGATGATTTGCTACTAATCTGGACGGGCTCTGAAGATGAACTGCTGACTTTCCATGAAAACTTCTACAAATTTCACCCAACCATTAGACTCACTCTTAACTACTCACGATCTCAGATACATTTCCTGGACATGACCCTATACCAGGGTTTCCCAACCCCAGTCCTCAGGGCTCCCCAACAGTGCAGGTTTTCTATATCTCCTTGCTGGAGCACAGGTGTATTCATTACTGACTGACACATTGTAACAGATCCACAGGTGGTCCTAATTATGTCACATGTGATCCGGAAAACCTGCACTGTTAGGGAGCCCTGAGGACTGGGTTTGGGGAACCCTGCCCTATACAATAAAAACAATACTATACAAACAACAGTCTACCATAAACCTACAGGCCACCCAGCATATCTGAGATGGAACAGCTTTCACCCAGGACACATAAAGAAGTTCCAAAATGTATGAAACTCCCATTGTCCCATAGATTGTAAGCCTGCGAGCAGCCTTCTCACCTCTTTGTCTGTTTTACCCAGTTTGTTTATTAGTTTACTGTGTTTGTCCCCAATTGTAAAGCGCTACGAAAAATGTTGGCGCTATATAAATAAATGATGATGAGGATGATGTTACTATTTAGGACCATCCCCTTTATTGGTTTAAATTTGTCCCAGTTTTTCATCTAAGATTCTGCTCGTGTGATGCTGCTCATTGGATTCTTACTTATGCCTTCAATTAATCATGAGGCACAGCAGGACTGTCCTTATTACAGGTGTCACGTTTGTGTGTTTGAAGGTTTTTATTACATTGGGCCTAGAAATGTGTTTTCTGCAGAAGTGTAAAGTGCAAAACGCGCCTTTTTGACAGTAAAGGACAAGTACTGACCTCAAAGACCTCATTCTTGTTGATGGGAAACGTAGGTGTGCCAGGGATCCCCCTCCTTAAATGCTCCTCATTCTCCAACCCTTACCTCATTTAACTATTCTTCTCTCCCAAAATAAACTCTCTTTTTTGCATGCTGGTGCAAAGTAATTATACTTGTACACTCTCCACAAGGAACTCCCCAATCCACCCAAATCCTCCCATCAGGCAGCGCAACCTTTTGCACACCCCCCTCAGACGCCTTAATCAACTGCAAGTCCATGCAGAGTTTATAATATCACAATAGAGCATTTGTGTGGGCAGTTTGCACTGTATGAGCCTTAGCATCTCTGGTATGACTATGGAGTGGAGATGTAGGTGTTCGCAGGGGGTTACGATTAGAAGCTTCTGGGACAAGAGGGTCTTCTCTGTGTAAAACTCTGGACTGAGTAGCTGTGGTTGGCAGAGACGGTTACTCTTTCTTCCACTCCACCAGATTCGATTGCAGTTCACTCTCCACTGGTGAATACCAAGCTGATTGGATGCTTTTATTTGCTGCATATTTATTGCATTTCCATTTTATGTACAAAGGGGTTAAATCTTTAAAGGCGCTGTCCGCTTTTGTTCCCAGGACATGTTCAAGGTGCACATTTTTCACAGATGTCCTTAGTAAGTGGAACTGGGGAAGCTGGCTAATAGATTGACGAAAGACAGCAAAGGACAGCCTCTATATCGGGCAGGTTAATTTCAAGCTCTGAGGCCTCCTGATGAATATGGTTGTCAGCTTTTATGCTTTTAATGATAAGTGCAGAACAAGCACCCACCAGAGACGTCCCTGCTCCGTGTGTGGCTTTGTGTGTGGAGGACGGGTGAGCTGACATTAAGGAGGATCATTGAGTCTCTATTGTCCTGTGTCTCCAGAATCCCCCAGTGACCTCCTCGCTTCCTAGAATTTATAACAAAGTTAAAATAATGCTGGGTAAAGTGGATTAGCTGCAGCAAGGTTGTGTTATGGCTGACGATCATACGCCCCAGGGCGCTGTGTAGGGTTTCAGAACACAGACGTCATGAGCATTAATAGGCCTGTAATAGATGTAATTCCTCGTTACAACATATGTAAGCATTTTTCCTGCCAGTGCACATAGCAAGCATGGAAGAACAAGATAAGAGGGTCACTGTGACCAGGGAGCTGGCGGTGGGCTGTTGTGACAATGTCTCCAGAGTCCTTTCCTAGCTATTTTGGTTCTCTTGTGCCAATTGTGGCATTAATTGCCAGAGGGAAGGAAAGTTTTTTATCTTCCTTTACTGTTTAACTGTTTAATGTCCGGCAGTGCAAAATGTTCTGCAGTTGCTGTCATCAGTCAGGTAAAAAAGACATATAAGAAGAAACGACAACTATCTTTTTTTGCATTTTGCTCCGCATGTATTTTTTTCTGTGCTCTTTTAAGCACACTGTCACTGCTGTGTGTGATGGGGGTATAACCCCTGCTCTGATGCTGTACTTCTGTCCATCCCACAGAAAACACAGACTACTGTACTGAGAGTAGTGCACTGTACTGGGCAGTACGTTGGCTCAGTGGTTAGCACTTCTGCCTCACAGCACTGGGGTCATGAGTTCAATTCCTGACCTTGGCCTTATCTGTGTGGAGTTTGTATGTTCTCCCCGTGTTTGCGTGGGTTTCCTCCGGGTACTCCGGTTTCCTCCCACACTCCAAAAACATACTGGTAGGTTAATTGGCTGCTATCAAAAATTTATCCTAGTCTCTTTCCCTCTCTGTCTGTCTGTGTGTGTATGTTATGGAATTTAGACTGTAAGCTCCAATGGGGCAGGGACTGATGTGAGTGAGTTCTCTGTACAGCGCTGCGGAATCAGTGGCGCTATATAAATAAATGGTGATGATGGTGATGATGAGTAGTGAGCACATTTGTAATATAATGACGTTCAGTGTGTGACTGCTTGTCGTGCCCTGAGTTGTTCACAGCTTGAATCAGATACTTGAAGCTCTGAAAGAGCAAGTGAAGCCACTACTTGACATAAATGTATTAAAGTCTTTGTGTTGCTGAGCTGAATAATATATATTCACACCTGCAGCCGGTTAGGAGGGAGGTCCTATTTTAGCAGAGGAGAGTGATTACCCGCTCATCACACCTCTGCAGAAATGCACTTTGTGGATTGGTTGATTCATTCACAGGAGCCCAAGCCATTAGTCCAGTGATGGCAGTATCAGCTTTTTGAGCTGTGTCGGGCCCAAATTAGGACGCTGTGCTAAATATCTGGGAGAATCTTTGTGGCTTGAGTGCCAAACTGAATAGACATGATCTTGCTGAACTCTGTCTAGTGTGCTTCAATGTCAGCCAACATTTGGGGTTTTATTGTCATAGATGATACTTAAGCAAGCACCATCTATAACCAGTGCTCTCAATTTACATCTCCATTCTCAGAAAGGGGCTAGCAAGCCCAACGACTAGCTTCCCATGGCCCATCTACAGGAAATCCCACGTCTAATGAGAAAATTAAGCACAGTCGTGGATCACTTCCATTTCATTGTCAGATCATGCGGCTACATCTATCATCTTAGATATTTCACATATGCCCCCTCTAATTTGAACTGTCACTTGTATATGGGTGGCTCGCAAACGCATAATCCATGGCAAATTAATCAGCGTAAATACTGCCTGGAAAAATAATACCAGGAGAGAATAATGCAACTTAAATCGTAGAATCACGTCTCTCAAATGACAACTAAACTTGCTACTTTGACAAAAAGCTGCCTCGCTAACAGACTAAAAACAAAGTGCACCAAAAATGGATTTCCATTAAAAACAAACAGCACCTATTAATTCACTAAAGAGAGGATATGAAAAATGTTTACAGGTATGACTAAGTTCCTTTAGCACACGTGGGTGGAATATCATGTTGGCTAGGTGCTTTGTGTATTAATCTGGTTTTGGTGTAACTCAACCTTCTCTTGTGTCACAGTAACATTCAGCAGTGTGTTTAGGCTTTTGCCACACAAACTATTTCAAGCCATTTTGCTGCTCTGTTTATTTGAGATGTTTGAAATAATCTTTCATATGTTTGAACAGACCATTATTCATGTTCTGATAAATGTATTTATGTCAGCGTGGATGTACAAATGTAACAAAATCTGTGATGCTTCCAATAAACATGTCTGTCTATTACCAGTAATAAGGTAAAGTATTTAATTCTCTGTGCTAATAACACACTGTCCTGCTTTATTTATTGTGTTTTTGGTGTCAGTTTTCAGCCTTTAACTTTTAATTTTTTTTTTACTTTTGGTTTTTATTCTGCTTCACTAGTCAGGGATTCATTTGATTCCAAAGTTTCACCATGTTGCTGCTGATTTAATTGTGGATTGAGGTTTTTTTTTTTTTTAAAGATAAAAAGTTATTTGAAAAGAACATGTTCTTTAATCTCCCAAATAGTTCCATCCTTGTAGCAGTTTCTCATCATGCAGCTGACATTAGCAGTCCTATTGCTGTTAACATCCCTGGCACTGTGTTTCTATACATCTCGCTGCAGAGACTGGCAGTGACAAGCTCCTGAACGATTGCCAGATCTCGCTCACTGAATCCTCATTTCACCCGCTCTCCTCTCGCCGCTTGTCAAACACAAGTGGCTGTTTTGTTGCTTAATTAGTGCGAATAATCTCTCTCCTCTCTAACATGATAAGTTGTTTTAATAACCAGTTCTAGTGGGACGGGTAAAATATAAACAGGCAAATGATTTGATACCAGGGTGATGTGCTTTTATACATCGATACATTCACCCTCGTTCCCAACATAAGTTAAAGATAGTTTTCACAACCAGAGACCTGCAGAAAATGTAATCTTATCTATGTTCTGTGTAAAATGCCCTTTATTACAGTTAATAAAATGTATGCAGAACAGTCAATGAAATGTACGCAAATTATCTAATTTTCAACTGGACAATAATGAATTCTAAGAAATTCATTTTTTAATATTTATATACAAATCCCATAGATTGTAAGCTTGCGAGCAGGGCCTTGTCACCTCTTTCTCTGTTTTACCCAGTTTGTTTATTACTGTGTTTATCCCCAATTGTAAAGCGCTACGGAATTTGCTGGTGCTATATAAATAAATGTTGATGATGATGCAAACTACAGTTAGAACATTTTTCAAGCAGTTTTAGCGTTGGATGCAAAGAAGGCGTTTGATAGGGTCTCTTGGCCCTTCCTGTTTTTAGCCCTTCACGCTTTTGGTTTTAAGAGTAAATTCCTTACACCCATTTGGACGCTATACGCTAACCGCACCTCCAGGGTCGTGACGACTGGCCAGGTCCCTGATTCACCTCCGTAATGGCACCCGACAGGGCTGCCCTATCTTGCCATTGCTATTTGCACTTTGCATTGAACCATTAGCTGCTGCAGTCCGAAACAATGAAAACATCTCAGGAATCCCACTGAGACCAATTCACTAAAAAATAACTTTGTTTGCGTATGATGTGCTTTTGACGCTGTCCAACCCCCGGATATCTCTTCTTAACCTTCTGTCCGAATTTGCACCATATGGACAACTGTCCGGGTTATAAGATACCAAATCCAAGGCCATGGCTTTTTTTTTATCTCCGCCAAACACAGCAGCATCTGGAGGAGTCTTTTAAATTCCAATGGCGCCCTCAGGTTTTTCACTAGCTAGGCGTGGCGATCACAAGAAACTACTCTGACCTGTACCATTTTAACTACTCCCACCTTGTTGACCAAATATATTGGGAACTACCTAAAGGGCAATTTTTGTTTATTTCCTGGACAGGTCGGATTAATGTAGTAAAGATGAACATCTTGTCATGTTTGTTGTACTTGTTCCATGTCTGGGTTTCCCCTTACATCCTGAGGGTTCTGCTGATGGCGTGTGGCAAATTTATATGGGGCGTCAAGAAGCCAGGTCTCAAGCACTCCACCCTAGCGAAACCCGCTGACGAAGGGGGACTTGGTCTCCCTCTTCTCTCTAAATATTACTATGCCACCCAATTGCACCATGTGAATTCTTGGCATATAGTGGGTGGATAGTGAGAACACTATGTCCCTGGAGGCCACGGTGCACTATCTACTTTGGTTGTCCCGGATCCACAAACCTGCCTCGGCTTATGAGTGTCCCGCGATCCGATTTACTCTCTCGATATGAAGTTCTGTAAACACTCTCTTTAGGTTGGCTCCATATCCCTTTCAACTGGCCCAAATATGGAGACATCCACAGTTCCCTCCAGGTAATGTAGATTCCATGTTTGTACCCTGGAAACCCAGAAAAATAGATTTGTTTCTCCACATAATGGGTGAATTTGGCCCTCCCACATTTGCTCCTCTGTCTGCGAGACATGGCCTTCCAACATCTCTGCACTTTGTGTATCTACAGATTCAAAGTTTTATTTATTCCCATACATGTACTAAAGACTCCAGCAACTATCACCCATTGAGCATCATTGCATGGCACATTTCGTTCTTGGAGTACATCACTGCCATCCTTAACGACACCCTTCCCAAATTTCACGAGGCATAAACCCCATGGTACAGACTTCATGGCTCCCTTGTGTCACTTTGAGAATACAGCTACCTGTGGATATTCACACTGCAACACAAGAAGGCGCGGAGTCTAACTCACCGCCGGTTTTCACCAGGGACCCCCGCAAGGAAGTTTGGATTTCATGGCAAGCGACGTGCAGGTCGCGGCCCTCCCAGGAAGCTATCCGCGAGGCAGTGATGAGAATCGTAGTCGTACAGGCTGTGGTCTGGCAACGTGCGGGCATACAAGGTAGAGAATCAGGAGCCAAAGAGTAGTTAACAAGCCAAGGGTCAATCCAGAGAGTGTGGTATAAGGCAGAAGGGTAATCCAAAACAAGGTCAATGGGAGCCGGGTCGGTACACAGGAAATCAAACTGGATATACAGGAACATGGAATGCTGGAGACTAGATAACTATTTGCTCTGGCACCCTAAAGTTGTCAGAGCCATCTTTAAATAGGGAGACAAGGAAGATTATTGGTGGACAGCGGGGGTGGCGGTCAGGCACGCTGACCGCTGACAGGGAATCGGAAGTGGCGTTTCCGTTACCTAGCAACGGAGCGTATGGGAGAAGGAAGACGTCCGTCCCCGGCCAGCTGGGAGGCACGGGGATGGCGTCTGACATCTTGTTTCAGGCAACATGTAACCATGGATTTTCAGCTCCCCCCTCCATTGTTAGCCTTTCCTTTACACACCCCCCCACCTCTCCCTCTTCTTTATCTCCTTGTCTGTCTCCTATCCCCTTATCCTTTACAACCTTATTGCAAAACCCACTTTATTGTGTCTAATCCTCTCAACAGGATATATTGAGGAACCACTTTTACATTATACTGTTATATACACAGGAAAATGTTCTGCATTGCTGCTTATTGAACAAAGTGTAAAAATAAAGAAATTGAAAAAAAAAAAACGAAGTCTGTACATTTGTATTTGTACCAACCCCCGGTGTGTCATTTCTGATGGGTGTTCGATCTTAGTGTAACATTACATTTAACTTGTGCAAGCACCAGCTTCTTTTCTTGGGGATAATCTATCCATTTTTGAGTCTCTCCTGAAGTTACAGAAGAAAGTATATTGTTTGTAGTGTGCTGTTACTTAGTGTTTGAGCCAGAAAAGGTTATTGTGCTAAAACAGATTGTTTCCATGGAAAGAGCCAAGTTCCGATTGTAAGAAGTAATGATCTATTAATAACTGGAGCATCGTCCATCCTGAGATAGAGAGATTGTGATTATGTGATATATTTAACCATTTTATATTGCCAGTAGTTGTCTACGGTTTGATACACTGTTTGCATTTATGCTTCAGTTAAAGTTAGAAGTCGGGTGTTAATAAGGACAGATTCCACAGCTTTGAACAGCGGGCAACACTTTGCATGGGGCATGCCAATCTTTAAAACTAATGTAATTTATGAGATTTTGAATGTCACCTTTTTATAACATTATAATATTAAAATTTTCAGAAAACGCTGTTTCCCATCACATGAATGCTTAGAGCGCTACAGCTTTGAAAACGCTGCATGCAGTGGTTGTCAGCTGAGTAGATCTTGTGTTACAGAAACATAATTTCTCATTGTATTTAAATATCAGATTGGGAGTTTCTGACAGTTAAACAGCACTGATACTAGCGTTTGTCATCAAGCTGTCCCTGCCCCATTGGAGCTTACAGTCTAAATTCCCTAATATAGACACACACACACAGACAGACAAAGAGGGAGATAGACAGACAGGGAGACAGACAGACAGAGACTAGGGTCAAATTTTGATAGCAGCCAATTAACCTAGCAGTATGTTTTTGGATTGTGGGAGGAAACCGGAGCACCCGGAGGAAACCCACGCAAACACAGGGAGAACATACAAACTCCACACAGATAAGGCCATGGTCGGGAATCGAACTCATGAGCCCAGTGCTGTGAGGCAGAAGTGCTTACCACTAGGCCACTGTGCTGCCCTTATTATCCAAAATCTATAACTTATTACTTACTTTTTTCGTTATATTATTATCGTTATATATTATATTTGAGTCCTTATGAAGCCAAATTAAAAGGTATGTGGGATAGGATTCTATAACTGTTGTACTTTATTTAGTATCCAAAATTAGGTAAGATGAGGACTTTAGGGTTGGAGCAAAACTTGAGGACACATTGTTTTTTTCGGTATTTCATTTCACACATTTGTGGAGCTTTAGATGTTCAGTAATACAGACATTTACCTAAATATTTATTTTTCCCACTGCTTTTACTGCAGGGGTTTGTAGACTATCCATAAATATAAACTTGTTTGCAAAATGCTTATCAATTACAACCCTACGAGATAACTGCAAACATTTTAGTTTCTGGACAGTAGTAGACAGATGTAGTTTCACAGTTTATATTCAGTAATCCATAGTGTTTTGCATGTTTTCTTTATTCTATTGAAGTATTATTTAGATTAAAATAGCTTTTTCTTGTTACTATACCATGGCTGGTTTCTGCTAATTTCCTTTCCTGGGCACCATAGACTTCTCTAACTCCCCTTACTTTCTGTTCAGCACCATGGGTGACTGGAGACTTGGTTCTAATTTGCATATGTAAATTAAAAAAGGCTCTGATTGGATGAGTGATGTGTCACCAGTGTGTCTCTATTTCCTGCATGGCAGCACCCATCACTGCCAGTTCCGGATGAAGATCCCATTAACTTCTTAGTACTAGGAGTTGCTATGCTGGAAGTATTCAACATTCTACTGCCGCAACTTCAAAACTGTAGAGTTCCCGGCCAAGATTTTTAAGTGCCTCCAAGTGCATTGAGAAGCTCCGTCAGCTTGTGTGATCACAACATTAACATTTATTATACTGAATATACCAAAATCAATTGAAAGTCTTATAAAAATGTAATATTTTGTCGTTCCAGGGACTCCTGACGAGCGGCGTGGAGTTTGAATCTCTCCCGGCTGCTCTATCACTTCCTGCAGAGTCCGGCCTGTATCCCGTGACTTTAGTTGGCGTACCTAGAACCACCGGGCAGATAACGGTTAATGGTGAGCATTGGTCTACACAGAATTATTAGACTACTTAGACCTACTGTAATGGGGGAATGCCTACATGCATGAGAATACAACCTACCAGTTACATCACTAAGAACCAGTGACTGAGCTGAAGCATTCATGAGCAAAGCTGTAACTATAAATCACTGGGTATTAGGGGAATTGGGGTGGTTCATATCTATTTAACATTAAAGAGGCTCTCTGCTCTTCAGGCTACATACTCAGGAATAATGGAGCAGCCCTGAGATAGCTGTGTAAGTGCTCTTTAAGTCAGCATTTATTGTACATGTTGGGCCTGAGTCATTAAGAAGAGCAAGGCAAGAAAAGGGAGTAAATTTGCTCCTGCTCAAACCATGTTACAATGCAAGGGTGAGAATTGTTTTTTATTTTGCACATAAAGAAATTACTGACTTCTTTGTCATGAAGCACACAAATACTTGATAACTTTACTTTTACACTGAAATTTAAAGTTGATTTAGGAAATACCCTACCCCAGCTATAAGTCTTTCCCCACATTATAAATTTACCTCCCCTCCAATGCAACATGTAGTTTCTGAGATGCAAAGTTACTCATTTTTTTGCTCTGCTTAATGACTCCGGCCCATAAAACTAAAAAATACTATTTACAAAGTAAATTGCCTGTATATTCTGGTGCTCTAGATCTATATCAGCCTTTAGCGAGTCACACATTTAGTGTACTTATAACTAGGAAAAGTAACTGGGAGTCAATTTTTAAGGTATTTTTTGAGAAATTGCTCTAATTATATGAACATAATCACAGGTAAGAGTATGGAGCTATTAAGAAAGTTATTTGTTGATAAAGCAATATAATGCTATAGGAACTACTGTAGTGATGTGGTCATTAAAGTATATAAAATTCTACCTGTTGGCAAGAGGCAAAGATTCCTAATCTACAAGTAGGTTAGAGGGAGACTTATCAAAATTTGGTATAATTAATTTTTATGCAAATATCTAAAAAGTTAATAGCTGTTATTTATTTTCTATACATAGTCCTAGATTTTGGAGTCTGCTAGTATTGTTCTTCTAAAAGAAAACAGCCTTTTAGGCTCCTGCAATGCTGCGATGACTTGATGTCATATAACTGTCTATGGATAAATCCACTAAACTTATTTTTTGCCTAATTAAAATTCTTATGATTACTACAACTTGGTGAAATAAATCCTACTTGAAATAGCACTTCCTGAAATCACCTATTGATAACTCAGTAAACACACTGTGGCTGACATTTGACATGTAGGTTGTGAATAACTGACATTAATTAGTAACATCTGTAGCCATGGAAACAAGCTTTGCACTGCACTCATTTCCATTGTCACAGATGTTGCAAAGGGACATTTGCTATTCACCACCTTTCTGTCAGATTGCAGCAACAGTGCATTTCTGAGTTTTCAGCAAGCAATTTAGGGCAGAAGGCATATTTCAAGTATTAGGAGATAGTCCAGTAAGGTGTAACAACCATCGTTTAATAAACAGACTATGCTTGTTGCCTCACTTTTATTTTACTGACATGGCCGTTAACATTGGCGCTAAGTCCCATTTTTACTAGTAGCAGAAAGTAGAAGAAAAAGAACAGACATAACAATGCTAGTTTATTTTTTTTATTTTTTGTAGAAGTGACAGACCTATGAAAAAATATAAACAGTGTATTTTGTATGCCCCTTTAATATCCTGGTATATTGTTAAAATGTGCACAGTTTTTAAAAGTTTACATCCAATTCCCATTTAAATGTGAATGCTGACAGCTTTATTAATATATATATGTGGAGACATCTGGCACTTTTGAGGACATTTACCCTGCTGCTGTAATTGCTGATTGCCTTGACCTTTTCTTGTATTTTGGGATGTGTGAGACAAAAGTAAGGACAAGAATCTTTTCTGCTTTTTAAAATAAAGCTGTAAATGTTCTGTTTATGGCAAGCCTCCAAGAGACAAGAGATCTATCAAGTTGGCAGCGTTTTTAATTAAAACAAAACAAATATACATTTACACTCAAATATAGCAATATGTCTTTTAAGTCTGTAATACATTTTTTATTATGGTAGCTACGGTTTATATTTCTTCCTTCAAATTAATGTTCTTTTAAGTTTGACAGAAAACACACTGATGAAAACAACGCTTATTTTCATGTTAATAATAAGTTTCCCAAGTTCTACAAAAGTGTTTTTTAAAAATATTATTTTCGAAGAAAGAAACTTTCTCCATAGTTTTGCCATATCCAAGTGAACTGCTGTGATTTGTTGCTGTGTACTAACAATCTCGTCAATGTGAGTAGACATGACCAAAATAATTAATCATTCATACAACGTACTCATGCACTCCCTTCCTCAAATTTTCTTTTTTATTTGAAAGGCTGGGACAGTGATTTCAGTTACCCAAGTGCTCCAAAAAAGGGCATAAAAACACTGTGGTGCGGTCTTCAGTCTCCTCTCAAAAAAAAGGACCTGTCTGTCCCTGACTCCTAGAACCATAAGATCCCATAGGGAACAAGGGTCTTCAAAACTCCCTTGGCCACATGGCTAGGGAAGTCCCTCTTGCCCTGGGCTCTGCCGGAGATTCCAAATTTTCTGTCGCCCCCTTGAAGGGAGGACCTAGGACCACACCACTTCCTCTAGATCATTGGGAAATGGGATCCATAAGGACTGCCGTACACGCCAGTCCATGAATAAATAAACACATAAAAATAAGTGCAAATGGCACACAGGTGTAAAAACAAATTAAATAGTGACCGTGCAAGGACCGCCCCAGTCTTTCGACTAGAATTATAAAAATGTTCTTGCCCAGGGAAAAGGAAGCGACTGTAGCTAGAAACTGGGATTCGTGCCCAGTGCCTTACTTTGAAGTGAGGGTCACCACTCCCCAAGTGATTTCAAGCACCCCCGGCTTGCTATCTCCTGGGCTTTCACGTTGAAGTCCTTCTGGCCAGAAGACCAAGGTATGTCTGTCCGTTATGGGAGTGCCCCTGACTTGCTCTCTTGGTTCATAACTACACATGATCTTAGCCAAAGTTCAACCCTCCCCAGCCTTGAACCTTTTTTTGCTGGAGGCATGTGGCTAGTTTGCCTCTACAACAGTGGTGGAAGTGGGCTGGTGTTTGGTGGTACGCCATACCGTCACTTCTCCTACCGCCTTTATTGTAAAACTACCAGATTCCGCTCATTGATATTTTTCATTCCACCCCTTCTAAATTTCCACTTCGACCACTGCTCCACAATATATATATATATATATATATATTTATTTAACATACAACAGATATAAAAACAGCGCTAATAACCACAACGTAACCACCAATATAAATGACTGGTGAAAAGATTTACCAAAAAAGACACAATCAGTCCCGATAAAAACACATAGCTCGTTTAAGAGCGGCAGCCTTGAATCACTTGGGTCCAGATGGTTAATCCGGAGAGATGTAGTAACTGCGGATAGATAAACAAGTATGGCGCTCCAATGTGTAGTATTGATAGTAATATGGGAAGATGTAATAAAATGCGTACCATAAAGATGAAGTCAAAGATCGTGTGGTAGATTTGGAGTTCCTCTTCTGAGGTAATATCTCCCCCTCTCCAACAATAGCGATAATGTGGATCAAAAAATAGAAAAACTCATATAGTGTAATAGAGTTATGTAATATATCACCACATGTGATAAACCTCCACCAGGATCAATTGTTAGCCCGGCACCAAATGGGTTAATCTTAAGAGTACACCTCCAAACACAAACAGCTTATACTGCGTACTATATGATGTGAAGTGAGCTCTAAGATGGCAATTCCTCAGTCAAAGGTCATCCAGGGCGGTAATGGATGAAATAGACAAAGGATGCAATGTAAAGGTATGAAAATGACAATTTATTAAAAAGAGTAGTAGTAACTCACATATAGTAGTAATAACGATGCCAATAGCGACCACAGCTCAACGCGTTTCGTTGAACATTCAAAAATACCGGCCTTATAACCGGACAGTCGCGCCATTTTGGCGCATGCGCAGAACCGCCATACACTGCGCATGCGCAAGAGAAAACTTTATCGATATATATATATATATACACGTATGAGTGTTTAATTGTACACACAACCTCATCATTCTACTTCTGTATTTTGGATGGAGCCAGTTTCAGTATGTGGTTAATATTTCACATATCAGCCGAGATTTGCATGTTGGTCAAATCTCCGCCTTGCACTAAAAGGGTTATGTGTCTTAGTATTCCCTCTCAGTGCTGTTTTCATAGCATTTAGAAGCAGAGCTCCACACATGTTCTGGCATCTCAATAAATAAATTACAGGGAATAGAATGCAAATTTATTGCGGCAGGGACGGCTCACAGCTTGAAGACCCAACTATCGGGGAGAGGTAATGAGCTGTGCTACAGGTAAGCTATAGATGTCCTTTCTCTGCAAAGCAGCGATCTCCTCGCTGAGCAAAAATGGCATTAAAGTATTAAGTAGGCGAAGGAACAAAATTGACTTTTACACCTTGATATACATATATTCAGAATAAGGATTTTTAGACACCAATTTAAGGTAATTTATACTTTGTACAAAATGTACAAAACTTTGCCGTTTATCTCCGAATCTGTTTATGCAGTAACTTTATATCTCTGATGTGTACCTAAGTTACAAGGACTTAACGCTGTTCATGCAATTAAAGTTTCCTTTCTTTCTTTAACTGTTTATTGACATTACATCAGGCGCATCAGAGGATATATATATCCTCACCACGCTAGTTACATATAAAGCATGATATTGCCAATGGGATGTTAGGCTGCCGGTTTGATAACTAACTTGCAGAACAGATGACAGAGGACTTCACCTTTAGCAGCCGCCTTTCCTGTAGAGCTTTATGTGCTCACAGGTACGCAGATGCCCCCAGGACTTAACTCCTAGCGTAGTGCAAGTTCGTTATTCAATACCGCAGCGGCAGGCCAGAGGAGGCTGAGTAGATGGTAGCGGATGGTCAGACGTAAGCCGAGGTCAGGGGTCACAAGCAAGGTGTAGAATGGTCAGATAACTCGCCAACGGTCAGGGTCACAGGCAAAACAGCAGAGTCCAAGATATAGGCCAAAGGGTCAGGGTCACAGGCAAGCAGGCAGGGTCCAAGGTACAGGCAAATGATCACAACAGCAGGTCCAATAGAAGACAGGCAGAGTATCCACAGGAACTGGGACAAGCAGGAACAGGACAAGAGCAGGTCCGCAAACAGTGTAAATCCACGCTATAGCCGGCAGGGAGGCTAAGCCCTTCCTGTCTTAAATACTGGAACCAGCCAATCAGGGCTTTGCCCTGTAACAATCCTCAGGACCTGACTAATTCATAAATTGCCTCATTAATCAGCCCACAGACTGTATACACTTCAGCGCACGCGCCCGGCTGCCCTGTGTTGCGTGCTAACAGGACACTTGGTGTCCGGTCGAGCCGAGAAATGGGAAGTGACGCCAGAACCAGAAGGAAGTGAGTCGCGGCGGTGCCCGCGGCTGCCGCGGCTCCTGGCGATGGGGGATAGAAACACACACACAAGAGCCATCGGCAGTTAGGTCTATACTGCATGGATAGTGTCTGGGCATTTCACCCACCTTACTGGTTGGCACTCTTTTTGTCTGGCTTATTCATATAAATACTACTTTCTGTACCAACCCAGCAGGCAACTGGTAAATCATCAGTGGACAGCCTAGTTGCTGTATTAGTTTTATGGGCTCGGGCTGCAAATATTAATTGGACACAATTTTTTGTAGTGGGATCCAGGTCATCATTAACAATTAATAGACACCGATTATTGTCAGGGGAAACAGGAATCCCAGTGTGGTCAATCATGAACTTTAAAGCTTATAAACATAAGCTGGACAACCTCGGACACAACCAATACATGCGCTCAAAAATCCCTTGACCAGTCCAGAACTTGTGAGAAAGTTTGGCTATCGCTCTACTGAATTTAACTGTGGTATAATAGGCCTTCTGCACAATATAGAGTTGTGTCCAGCCCCCGCCTCCAGCCAATAATCATCTGTCAGCCTCAGAATATCTCATTTCTACACTTCACCTACACCTTATGTTGTATAATATAATTATGCAGCTGTGAAATGGCCCTTTTGGTTGTGTCTTGTATTAATCACTGCTGTGAGGAAGGTGGTAAATTTGGGGTTGTTAGTGGTTCATAGATTGTGCCTTAAGTTGTAGGTAATAAATATACCATGACCCTGATGCATGATGAAGTCTGATTAAGTAGAGCCAATCAATTTAATTGCACCAATTGTGGATATTATTAGTAATGTAACAAGCTGTAGGAGTCCAGGAGATTTGTGGGTTCTGCAGTTTATTCGTTGAGTTCTTGGCTTTTTAACTCTCCAAGACAGTGTATCCAGGCGCGTTGGAGCTGAGTCGTATTGGCTGGCACTTGGGAATTGTAATAATTAGCGTCTTCCATAAAAAAATGTGCGCGTGAGATTGTAGATTCCTTTAAATGCTTAATGTCAATTTTTGTTAGGTGACGCATTAAAAGTATCCTTTTCATATTGTGAGCAAGTATTAAAGTTACTTTTGCTTATTTTTATTTTGAAATTACCACTGAGCTGGAAGCATGACTTAATTTATAACAAAATAAATTGCAATTAAAGTAACATGCTGTGCTCATTGCAGACTGTTCTCTTTTGTGGTGATAGGTTATCACACATCTGTATTTGGTGTATACAGCGACTGTCTTCTTGACAACCTCCCGTGCCTCAAGAACAATGGCTGTACAGTAGACGTCATCCCGGCTCTGCCGCGGCTACAGATCAGCACCTCGCTTCCCAGGTGAGTTCTCATCACAGTTCCGTGATTCTCAGTAATACTCGGTTCTTACTCCAAGGAAGATACTCTACGTACTGGTTTGCCTCCAGCATACTTAGGACTGTAAAGTATAAGGATATTAGAGGCCAACAGGGCAGGTTATTGACCATATAAAAACACAAGGTCGCAGGCCAGTATAATACACACGTTTCAGGTTATAACCCAGCACACATCTTGTAATAGGATTTACTTTCGCTAAATTTCATCACAGATACAACCTGCAAGTGACATCCTCAAGTAAAAGGATATATTTTAGGTTTATTTCAACTATTTGTCACTTGTGTATTTTAATATGTTTAAAATGTTCAAATTATATATAAATAATATGATTAAGTAATAATTGGGAACACAAAGGAACGTATTTGTCCGACTTTTTACGTTTATGAGCACTAAGGAGCTGAATGAAATATCAGCTGTAGGATCTAACAGTCACTGTTGTTAATCTACATATTATCATGAACACACCAGCGGCTGTGAATACCAATACTCACATGTCTAGATCACCAATTAACCTGTCTATGTGGACATGGTTTGTAGACAGACAGAAGAGTGAGGGGGAGAAGGGGAAGGTCTATGTCACAATTTAAACCCCTCCACATTTTGTGACACTATGCATTTAATGACAGCTTTTTCAGGGGTCTCCTATTTTTTTTAAGCACCTTCTGTCTTCCTTTTTTATGTAACTTTTTTACTCCCGCTCAATATCTTTTGGCGATAGGTAGGAATGGCGAGCGCACAGTTGCTGGATCATTCCTGCATAGATTGGAGTGTATAGCTGTACTTTCACATCCTGCATCCCAGCATAATTCTGATATAAGAAGACCCAGATTAGCTCTCAGAGCAAAATACATAAAAGTTTCAGCACAAACGGGAGCTGAATTGTAGTCCGGTATATTAAGTAAATAATTGCTGTTGTCTCCCCAAAGGTCTACTCTGACCACCGAGAGACATTCTATAAAACAACCCCCATCAACTCTAGGCCCTGTAAATGTCCCTAAGCTAGGAACAAATGCGTACATCGGTTATAGAAAACGATATCTGTTGTAAGCTGAGTATTATGATACTTAGAATATTGTGGTGTGAGCTTTAAAACGTTATTGTAATTTACATTTGTACACAGCAAACACTGATCTACTTTCTGAATGAGGACCAGATGAATGTGCGCATTTTGTCTTTTCAGATCTGCTCATGCTTTGCAGCCCTCCAATGATGATGTATCCGCCCATGTGTCGGTTCAGATGTATAATGGGGAGACTCAGAAGCTTCTCATAAAACTGGAGAACATCGGGACCGAACCGCTTGAGAACTTAGAGGTCTCTTCAAAGACGGTCAACAACAAAGGTAGATGGATCTCCACTCTGAACTAAGCTTCCTTTTTACTTTCCTGTTGTTAGAGGTCATGCGATCAGTAATACATGTCTTACTGTGTCCTGTATATGTAACTCGGTCGCATTCATTCTTCAGAACTAGGGACAATTGTATAAACAAGAGATACAACTGGCGCGGTTAGAGCAACCTGTGTCCATTCGGAGCCTTAGAATTTTGTCAGAGTATTTCAGCAACATCCAATTCTGTGGGTTTATGTGTCAGCAAACTTTGAAGACGGAGAGGCTAATCCAGTGGCGGGATTCAAATAAATTAACAACCGGTTCTCTGCCTTAATGACCGTTTTAAGTATGCAAAAGATATACTGAAAGGTAGTTTAATATTTCAAATAAGAACAATATAAGAGGTGACAAAACTAGATTATGTTATAAGAAAGAGTTTTAAAATATTAATGAAAAAATATTACATAATATCTGACAAAAAACGAAAAAAAAATATAAAGTACCAACAATGGAAGTTACTAGGCAACACATACATTGAATCACAGTAGGAATTAAATTTAAATATAGACAATAAAAGAGTACAAATTATTAAGACATTACACAGACAATAGCAAAGTAATAAACAACAAATATTATTAAAGCTGCATAATGATAAATTAGTTATATCAATATCAAGAGGCAGTTATCTGGTCAAACCCAGGTGTGCGCGTGTGTATAAAATATTTCTTATTTAATGCTGCTAATATCAAGATAATAATAGTAATGAGTCATGTTATGCCACACAGTAGTGCCCCCAGTTCATATTATGCCACAGTAATGCCCTCTTCACACCGTGCCATGCTGCTTTTGTCCCCCTTCACACTGTGATGACGTCACGCCCGACAATCAGTGCGGACGGAGCAGGGAGGAGGAGTTCCAACGCCGGGAACAGGTGAGTTTTTTTTTTTTTTCTTTAAAAGTACCCTGCTCCCTCCACCAACGAAGAGGGTGGACTCTGGTGCAACCGGTTCGCTGAACTCACCTTAAAATTAGGTATCGGTTCTGGTGAACTGGCTGAATCCCACCACTGGGCTAAACCGACACACAGCCAATCAGATATGGTTTCTGTAGGTGGTACAAGGAGGGTGTGATGTCACATTAAACAAATACAAACCTATGTGCGTGTGATGCGTTTGTAAAAGCTACAGACACTAAGCTGCCTTATGTTAGATTTGAGAACTGTGGTGGCATAATCCGACCAAACTTTAACCCACAAAGGATGATGTTAGTTGTAAAAATCAAGGGAACATTGTTATTGTACTGCCGACTTGTTGAATGCCCAAAGCACGGTCAGTTTATTAAACCAGTGCTCTAGTGTACGCCAGACCCAGGACTCTCGGCACTGAAATTTGGTAAGTGCTGTACTAGGTAGAATGCAGGGGCACTGGCTACTTATGGGTACACATGATCTCATCTGAGGACCCTGTGTTCAGTATTTATCTTAAGCTACTAAGGGCTAACAGCCTGTTACAGAGCAGATAAGTAATGCGCAGGGAATTTTAATAGCCATGCCTTTTAAAAAAATATATTTTCGTTCCACCCCCCAGTCCCCTCCCCCAACACCTCTATTTGTTTTATACAGGCTGGAAAATGAAGCTAAGAAAACAAATTATAAAGTAGTTGCTCATTAAGAGTTCTGACCCTATTTTGCCTCTATTGAGAATATTGATTTCTAGATCTTTTATAGGAGGTATTTTCGGGCTGTTATTTGTTTGGCAAATCTTTTCTATATTGATTTTTAGTTTCGGACCATTGGCGCCTTCTCTGAGCTAGCTGAGACATCAAATAGTATATCTAGAAGGAAATCTGCAAGAGAGGGACAATACAGACAGCACTATTTGAGGTAGAAGGAATGCTGAGGAAGAGGAAGATGTATATAAAAGTAATCACTATATTATAAATATTTAATTTTTTTTGTACAAATCAATTACTAAAGGTCCAGCATAGTAATGCTCACAACATATTTAATGGCGACGACTTTGCGGTGAAACAATTCAGCATTTTTCTTATGTCCAAAAATAAACCTCCGGGAGCTGCACATACACTAATTTATGTAGATTGATATATAGCGAGGATTGTATTCCATTTGCATTCACATATTTCTGAGGAAGTATTAGACTGAATTTTAATGTTCCCTTTTCTTTCTGTAGCTAATTGCATGGTACCGCGCGTCACGGGCTGAACAAGTGGCTCTCCAGATTTTCACAGCCGATAGCTGCTCAATTATAAAACCCGTCTCTGGAAATCCAGGTGTACGTCTTGTCCATGGCTAATGTCAGTGCCGCGTTCTGCCTTATGTAACTCGTGGCTTGGATGGTTTTAAAAGTAAAAATTAATCCCCAGTGGCTGCTCGACCTGATCTGGAAGCTGTATTAGTTAGATCCCACAAGACCTGCATTTGGGAAGGTTGATGGGAGCAAGGAAAGTTTCTTTTGCAGATTAACAATTCATCTGAGCTGAAGCTAACATTGCATGGGCTGGAACATTGATGGGAGATGGAATTAGTGTTCTGGAGAAATGTGTTTAACAACCACCTGTTAGGAAGAGACGGGAGTATGCAGTGACTATTGTGTGCACGAAAATATACATTTATGTCCTAGTAGGGAAATATTTATATAGGCCCCAATTTGGGGAAACATATGGGATAAGTCTCTTGCAGTCTCCAGCTATCTAATCATGGATGTCCCTGCACTTTGAAGTTCTATTTTGGAAAAATGAGTTTGAGAGAGTCTCCTCAACTCCCCCCTCTCCCTCTATATTGACAGCACTATGCGCTCCCCTGTTCCTCAAATCCACTGCTTGGGCGTATTCTTTTACTCCTCCCTCTCCTTCACTACCCACATTCAGTCCCTCCTTTTCATTCCCCACATTCACTCCCTCTCCTTCATTCCCCACATTCACTCCCTCTCCTTCATTCCCCACATTCAATCCCCCTCCTTCATTCCCCACATTCAATCCCTCTCATTCATTCCCCACATTCGGTTCCTCTCTTTCACTCCCCCACATTCAGTCCCTCTCTTTCACTCCCCCACATTCAGTCCCTCTCCTTCATTACCCACATTCAGTCCCTCTCCTTCATTCCCAACAGTCAGTCCCTCTCCTTCACTCCCCCACATTCAGTCCCTCTCTTTCACACCCCCACATTCAGTCCCTCTCCTTTACTCCCCACATTCAGTCCCTCTCCTTCATTCCCCACATTCAGTCCCTCTCCTTCATTCCCCACGTTCAGTCCCTCTCCTTCATTCCCCACGTTCAGTCCCTCTCCGTCATTCCCCACGTTCAGTCCCTCTCCTTCACTCCCCACATTCAGTCCCTTTCCTTCACTCCCCACATTCAGTCCCTTTCCTTCACTCCCCACATTCAGTCCTTCTCCTTCATTCCCCACATTCAGTCCTTCTCCTTCATTCCCCACATTCAGTCCCTCTCCTTCATTACCCACATTCAGTCCCTCTCCTTCATTACCCACATTCAGTCCCTCTCCTTCATTCCCAACAGTCAGTCCCTCTCCTTCACTCCCCCACATTCAGTCCCTCTCTTTCACACCCCCACATTCAGTCCCTCTCCTTTACTCCCCACATTCAGTCCCTCTCCTTCATTCCCCACATTCAGTCCCTCTCCTTCATTCCCCACGTTCAGTCCCTCTCCTTCATTCCCCACGTTCAGTCCCTCTCCGTCATTCCCCACGTTCAGTCCCTCTCCTTCACTCCCCACATTCAGTCCCTTTCCTTCACTCCCCACATTCAGTCCCTTTCCTTCACTCCCCACATTCAGTCCCTTTCCTTCACTCCCCACATTCAGTCCTTCTCCTTCATTCCCCACATTCAGTCCCTCTCCTTCATTCCCCACATTCAGTCCCTCTCCTTCATTCCCCACATTCAGTCCCCACATTCAGTCCTTCTCCTTCATTCCCCACATTCAGTCCCTCTCCTTCATTCCCCACATTCAGTCCCTCTCCTTCATTCCCCACATTCAGTCCCTCTCCTTCATTCCCCACATTCAGTCCCTCTCCTTCATTCCCCACATTCAGTCCCTCTCCTTCATTCCCCACATTCAGTCCTTCTCCTTCACTCCCCCACACTCAGTCCCTCTCCTTCACTCCCCCACACTCAGTCCCTCTCCTTCACTCCCCCACACTCAGTCCCTCTCCTTCATTCCCCCACACTCAGTTCCTCTCCTTCATTCCCCCACCTGCAGTTGCTCTCCTTCACTCCCTGCACTCAGTTCCTCTCCTTCACGCCCCACATTCAGTCCCTCTCCTTCATTCCCCACATTCAGTCCCTCTCCTTCGTTCCCCACATTCAGTCCCTCTCCTTCATTCCCCACATTCAGTACCTCTCCTTCATTCCCCACATTCAGTCCCTCTCCTTCATTCCCCACATTCAGTCCCTCTCATTCATTCCCCACATTCAGTCCCTCTCCTTCATTCCCCACATTCAGTCCTTCTCCTTCATTCCCTACATTCACTCCCTCTTCTTCATTCCCCACACGCAGTCCCTCTCCTTCATTCCCCCACACTCAGTCCCTCTCCTTCATTCCCCCACACTCAGTCCCTCTCCTTCATTCCCCCACACTCAGTCCCTCTCCTTCATTCCCCCACCTGCAGTTCCTCTCCTTCACCCCCCACCTTCAGTTCCAGTCCTTCACTCCTTTTCTCACCCTCGACCCAAGCAAAACTCTTATCCACTCTTTTGTTATCTCTCGCCTCAACTACTGCTGTATCCTCCTCTGGCCTTCCTCTCACCTGCATCTCCCTACTTCATTCCTTCCTAAACGCTGCTGCTAGACTGATTTTCCTCTCTTGTTGTTGCTTATATCTCCCTTCTCTTCCAATTCATACACTTGTTTCCTTTTCTCTACAGCATCCAATTCAAACGTCTCACCTTTACCTATACAGCCCTCAGCTACTCCTGTCCTCCTACATCTCCAACCTCATCTTCCTCCACCCTCACTCCGGCTCTCTCCACTCTGCCAATGACTGCCGCCTCACCTCTCCACTGATAACCACCTCATACTCCCATCTCCAAGATTGCTTGTGTGCTGCTCCTTACCTATGGAACTCACTCCCATTCCTATCATTATCTCCACCAGCCTCCAATGCTTTAAACGCTCCTTATAAACTCATCTTTTTCTTAACGCCTATCAGCACTAACTCATTCCCCACTGCCCCCACCCTTCCCATACCTACGCACCAACTCCATGTCACCCTTTATTGTGTCAGCTGCTCTCCTTTAAATTGTAAGCTCTTGTGGGCAGGGCCTCTTTCCTTTTGCTTTCCTCCCCCGTCCTGTTGACTGTCACCTTCTGCCTGGCCTCCTGTGTCTTGTGCACCGTTCGTTGTTCTTATATTTCAGCGCACTGATTTGTCTCTCATTGCTGCTTCCAGCTTGTCCATCTCCTCTATTCCATATTACGTAATCGTTGTTGTTTTGTTCTGCTCCCATTGGACGGCGCTGCAGACTGTTGTGGCGCCTTAAAATAAACAGTAATAATAATGCACTCCCTACTGTAACTTATATGGCTATAAAAGTCACTGAGGATTTCTGTGACAATATGAAAGCAGAAGGCTGTGCGCGGAGTGATATCATACACGTTATACAGTTCTTATGTGACCCCTAATATTCAGGATAAATTACCGTGAGGAGTGCTTTATTCCTTTATAATACGCAAGATTTCCCAATAACGGATTGTAAGGGATGATATGTCTTCACCCGCGTCACATGACCTCTGCGTCACATGACCTCTGCACGGGAGGGCATGGGCATACCCGGAGGAGGAGGGAGTGCACTGTGCCCTCCCTTCTTCCTCTGTGCGGGCCCTTTGAAGACACATTTGGCCCCCCAACTCTTTCATGTTGGCCCTCATTGGTTTATTTACAGGTGTTAAAATATTCATATATAATTTACTTCAGTTGTGTATTACATACTTGGCAACTTTCGGCAAGTGTAGTCGGGGAGAGGGGCGTGAGGGGGCGGAACGCGCCTAAACGCGTCATGTTTGGCCCCGCCCCCGTGATGGAAATACCGTTTTGTCACAGAAGGCGGGGCCAAAATGACGCGATAAACCACAAATCGCGTCATTTACGCTAGGCTGGTTCAGGATGCGGGAGACTTGCCTGCTCTCCCAGGAGTCCGTGAGACCGACCCGAAATTCAGGAGTCTCCCGGACAATCCGGGTGAGTTGGCAAGTATGGTGTATTATAGATGGATAGATAAATGTGACCCCTTAGTGGGATGTTTTCCTCAACTTCAGCAGGCGTGGCGATGTACCTGTCGCCTGCACAAAGCCATGTTGTTGAATGACGCAATGGTCAGTCTGTCAGCCCCCTAGGAACTAGTGATATCACGGAGGCATGAGCAGGGCTGCCAAGAGGAATTCAGGACCCCGGTTCAACAAATTCATGGGGCCCCCCTTATAGTTGAGCAAGCAAAAAAAAAATTCATGCCTGTCATCACACGATTGGGGGTGTGGCTATGCGCCATTGGGGCGTGGCTAGCGCATCTAAATCACTAGGTCCTGAATTCACTGGACTGTGACATTTGCACAAGCACTCCTGACTTTCAGGACATCTAGCACCCTTGTGTAGTATAGGAAGAATGCAGTGTGTACAGAAAGAGTTCAGTCTTGGCCTGCGCCCACTGGGCTCACCAAACACTCACTAAACATTGCCATTGTCCCTACTAGAATCACAACATTTCACAACTATGCTGCTCTGTCCTACCTGTTGTTCTCACTTTTACCACATGTGGCTGCTGGTTTCTTTAGTTGCGGCTTTTCTGGATCCTGGAATGTTGGAGGACCTATTTGAAAAAAAAATGGCTACGTTTAGAAAATTACAGCCAGCCCCACCGTTAAATCAATAGCATCCATGATTAATAATTAGGCCTTCCTCCAGCCCCAACATTAAAATAGTATTCCCATTACCCCGCAAACAAAATAGCAACCATTAATTAGCCACCATCTACCTCACACACACACTGCATTGCCAAAAGCTCCGTGCCATCACACACACATTACTGTGCCCCTTTATCATCACCATGCTATGCCCCCTTATGATCACACTGCGCCCTCCATGCTGCCTTTGCCCCTTTCTTCATCCCCCTGTGCCATGCTGCCTTTTCCCCCTCCTTTCATCATCCACCTGTGCCATGCTGTCTTTGTCCCTCTTTCTTTAACCCCCTGTGCCATGCTGCCTCTGTCCCCCTTTTTTTAACCCCCCGTGCCTCTCTACGTTTCTCCTTCCTTCCTTTAACCCTTTGTGCCATGCTGCTCTTGTCCCTCTTCTCTTTAACCCCTCTGTGCCGTGCTGCTTTTGTCCCTCTTTTCTTTAACCCCTCTGTGTCAAGCTGCCGCCCCCCTGTTTTTTAACCCTTCTGTGTAAAGCTGCCCCCCCCCTCTTTTTAACCCCTCTGTGTAAAGCTGCCTCCCCCCATTTTTTAACCCCTCTGTGTAAAGCCGCCCCCCCACCCGTTGTTTAACCCCCTCTGTGTAAAGCTGCCCCCCCCCGTTTTTAACCCCTCTGTGTAAAGCTGCCCCCCGTTTTTTAACCCCTCTGTGTAAAGCTGCCCCCCCACCCCTTTCCTTCCTTTACATACCTTTTCTTCTCTCTTCTTTCATGGTCCTCTCTGCTGCTCTGTGCTCCATTGCTCCAGACTGACTGAATGCTGGGCGTGACATGATGCCGTCACACCCCCCCCCCTCCCCCCCGCCGCAAAAAAAAAAGGAAAAAAGGAAAAAAAAAGAGGTTTTAAAAAAAAATGAAAAAAAATCGTCGGCGCTAGGGCCCGAGCCGGGCCCACTGACATGCCCGGGCCAGGGTAATTAGTATCCCCCCCCCTTCTCTCGGCGGCCCTGGGCATGAGACAAATTGTACCGCGGTATTACAGTCACATCTACGCAGCAATATCTGTTCCATCCACACCCAATACCAATGCTGCAACACATTGTTATATACTATATACACATAAGTATGTCCTGATTCCATTGGTTGCTGTCACGGTCTGGAGACAGGATAGGAGCCCAGTGGCAGGGTGGAAGGCTGGCTAACAGGAGGTGAGATGGTAAGAAAGGTCAAACAAGCTGGGTTCGGTACACAGAGAGGTGTTGAGGTCCAAAGGTTGAGGCAGAGGCGAAGTGAAGGGCAAGCCGAGGTCGGTACACGAGTAGTAGATGCTGGTAATCAGGAACAGCAGCAGGAGCTAGATCACAGGCACAGAGCACAATAATCAGGCACTGGAGACAGGAACTGGCCAGGCTTTTATAGGAAGTCAAGGGTGGAGCTAAGGCATGCTGGAACATTAGGAGATCAATGGAACTGATCTAGAACACAGAATACAGGCAAGGAACTGTACAGCAGCCAGAATAGCTCAGTCAGTAGAGCAGCAGTCCACAGAGGCAGAAGCCCTGGGTTCAAATCCTGACAGTCGCCTTATAGCAATATGCAGCCAATGAGAGAGGGCCCTTACAGGCACATGTTTCTGGGGCCTCCTCTATTGGCCCTTAACAATTATATGGGTTACTATAGTTACTCCCTTGTGTCCTGTCTAATACAGTCTTCTGATACTTTGTTACGGAAATGGAGCAATAATTGGATGAAATACTAATTAATCAGGAAATAGTTTGTGTCTCCATTTTACACAAAATAACTGTGTACACCACGGGGCTTATTTAATTACTTGGTGCAAGGAGCAATAAGTTGCTGTAACCTACCTAAGCATTGGCTTTTCATTAGTCTGATTACTCTGACTTGCAAACTGCTGATATCTTGTTGCTAACGGTTACAGCGGATCTTTGCTTTTGCCCAATGTTTTTAAATTAGTCTCTATGTGGCCAACAAACATCACTATACATCCTTTTATTGGGAAAATAAATATATGTTTTCTTCCCCTGTGTTTTATGCGAAATGATCGAAAGTAGATAGTGAGAGTCCTTGTGTGTGTGTCTGTTTCCAGGTGAGACGCTCTCATGCTCAGCTGGTTACGGGCAGGGAGAGTGCGGTGTAGTGTGTAGATAACAATAGAACCTTGTCAAACACTCTGACTCCTCAGTGCCAAATCTCCCCAGCTGCAAACACGTACCCCGGACTAGGTGACATCCTGCTGGGCGCAGATAACGCTGTTATTAGCTGTACACAATTCTGCTGCACGGACTGAATATCAACCTCCCAAGTGCATGGCGGTGTTTATTGCTGATTGGGGTGTTAGACAGCGGCGTCTCTCTGAGTCTCTATACGCTTGGAGTTTATTATAGGCTGGTTAATGCAGATAATTATATATTACCAGCCATTGTACAGGCAAAAGTGTCTCTGAAGTAATGACCTGTTCAGAATCCTGGTTACATCCAACAAATCAATTGGTTTTCATTTGACAAGTTGTCTTTGCATGTTAGGTGGGTTTTTTTCGCAGAGGAGAAACCGTTCATCTGTCCATCTGTATCCAGAAGGGGGCCCATCCTCAGCTCATTTTATTTTGTTGACTTTTACATGCCTTTCGGCAACCTTTATTATATATATTTTCTTCTTTCTGGCTTTTAGCCATGTATTTATATAATTAGAGATGAGCGGGCTCGGATTCCGCTAATCCGAGCCCACCCGAACAGTGCGGATCCGAACAGGATCCGAGCACTGTTCGGATATTTCCGGCGGGCAAAAAATTGAAAATGAGGCTGTGTCGTCCAAGTCTCGCGTCGAATCTCGCGAGGGGTGGGAGGGAGGGCCCAGAACAATTCCATCTTGTACCTCTTTTTTTGGCATTATGTGCTCAAGCTACCTCGGTGCAACCTTTTGGCCTAAAAACAATATTGTGAGGTGTTCAGAATAGACTGGAAATTAGTGGAAATGATTGTTATTGAATGTTATTGAGGTTAATAATAGCATAGGAGTGAAAAAACCCCCCACAGAACTGGTTTTTAGCCCTTTTTATGTTTTTTTTAAAATAAATCCGAATCCGAAACCTTAAATCCGAACCAAAACCTTTCGTCAGGTGTTTTGCGAAACAAATCCGAACCCAAAACCTCAAGCAAATCCGAATCCAAAACACAAAACACGAGACACCAAAAGTGGCCGGTGCACATCCCTACATATAATCTAGGTAGAGGTGATTATACCCGTTGTCCTGAGTTACCTTTTCTGTGGTATCTGCGTCAGACACAATTGTATCCAGAGAACAGAGCGTTTCTCAGGGCAACGAAAGAAAACAGCTCTGCCCGATGATATAAATAAGGGTCTGAAAAGCACAGAGAGAAACCTGAAATAAAAAGACAATATAGTAAAAGTAGAAGGAGGGTAAATGTAAACCAATGAACTAAAGTCTCCTAAAGGTGGAATCCCCTTTAATAGGCCCAATTACATTGACGGAGTGGAAAATTGGATTTGATATGGATTTTGCTCATTGTATAGCGTGTCAGTTGGTATTACACATGTTATCTAAATATTAGCATTCCTAAGAATAATGCATTTTCTTGCTGAATAAACTTTGGTACTCCCAATGCTTAGCGGATTTGCTCGACAAGTGTTAGTATATTAAACGAGGTTTTCTATTGGAGTAATAAGCACAAATGTGTAAAGGAATAAAGCTGGTCTCACTGAACCTCTGTAGATACAAAAACAAACTTTAAATAAAGAAAAAAAAGACAAAATAAGCTCTGTCTGAAATCATTCATTTGAGAATTATAACTATGTGGAATTTCATAGTCAATATCAATTTAAATTAGCTCCTAATAATGTCATTCCATATCTTTGCTATTTTCACTAATAATAATGATAGTAAATGTAAGACAGCAAAGTGTTATACCTGCAGTCAGATCTTGCTGCGATGGACTTGAAAAATTGTAATGGACCACTAGACCCCCATATTTTTCTCATGATGAAACATGAGAATGAAGACTTTGTTTAGTCTCACCCTCACTTTCTGTTCTGTTAAAAAGAATTGTTGTGGGTAAATGAATCCATATCCTACATCTTTAGGGCACTATTCTATTGGGATGTGATACAGGACAAAAAGCTGAAACAGCAAATCACAGCATGATTGTTAAATTGATGTCACATGACTGCCCCCAGCACTGGTGTATGAATCCTTCAATCCATACACAGCATTTCTGCAGAGCAAATCTGTAATCCTGACTGTCAGTCTGATGCACGTAAAGAATCCATTCCTTATATTTGACTTAATCGCACCTCTGAGTGTGGGTAGGATGGTATTATCCCTGCACTTTCAGTGGGGTTTTTAATTCAATTACAGGTTCGATTTGAACAATTGTCTTTGCTGTCTCTTACATTGCAGCTCGGTGCTCAATTGTGAAATGGGTGTGTTCAGCACCACTATATGCAAGCTCTTCAGACAAGTGGTCTTTGCAGCACTCACTTTCTTGTCCCTATTTTGTAGAATACAGATAGCTCTCTGTATATGTCTGTCTATAATGTTAAAAGAAAATATTCCCTAATAGAGTTGAACAGAGCTGTTTGATAGATATAACATTACAAATGAGATTCAGGGTTTTAGCTGAACATGCAATATGTAAAGTTAATGGGAATTTCAGTTCAGAGAATAACACAATGCGGTATCTGGTGGTATAATATTATACTCCTGACAAGTGGGCACACTTAATATGGATCATAGAACACCACTACCTGTTTCCATCACTGATGCCTTTTCCACCTCTCATTTCATCTGATAGAGCAAACGTCATTGAGTTTGTCTGTTGTTTCCTCTGCACTTTGTGTCTCACAGCTTACATGTATTACTACGGAAGAATAAAGAGACTGTAAGTAGAGTGTAAGCTGTGTGATCTCCCAGAGTTTTTCTTTATTGAAGCTTGAGGTGCGTGCTCCAAATCACCTAGTGCTGTGAAAAAACAGTGCTGGGGGCTTGGGCCTTTTAGACCATTCCCAAAAAGGAAAGGGCCCCGTTGCTCCCTATCCCCCGAAGCCAAAAGGCCTCTTTGGAGGACAAAGATTCTTCGGACACCCCTTCGCCGAAGTTAGGGGGTGCCCCTTTACATCCCCGACCCTCGGAGCCATAAGGCCCCTTAGAGGGCAAGGGTCTTTGGGACTGCCTCCGCCGCAAGGCTCGGGCAGTCCCCTTTACCCCAAAGGTCGGCCAAAGCTTTCCCCGGGGGACTGGCTCTTCAACTCTCCCCATAAGGAGAGAGTCTCAGATAACTGAGGGAGAGGGGTTCCCCTTAGGGTCAAACCCAATCCCAAAAGAGTGCAAACGGAAATCACACAAAATAAAATCAGTGCAAAAAAGTGCTATGCTGTGCATAAGTGCTATAAGTCAATAAATAAAAAATAAAAAAGTGCCCATAAGCCCCAGCCTGATGGCTGGAGGGTGTAAAAATTGTTCTGGCCCAGCCAAAAGGCCGGGAACAAGAAAGTAAATAGTGGTGCAGGGGTCGCTCTCAGTGTATTGTGCTCCGTGTCTTACTCTCTACACGTGATAGTGGGGCACAGACACCTCGAGCCGCTAAGTCACCACCGGCCTTCTGGCATCAGACCAAGGAGCCCCATCCCTTCCAGGGCTTTCGGACACCCCTTCTAGGACAGGAACTACACTTGATCTTAGCCAAAAGGCCGAGAAGCGATATTTGGTGTGATCTCCCAGAGTTGCGTGGAGTCTTTTATTTCAAGTATGGTGAATGTATATACAAAAAAATGCAGAAATCTGTGTACAGGGTGGTTATTACTATTTAAATTAAAGTGAAATCGTCACCTAATTACAGTGCAGGCAACTATTTTGTAGGTGGAAAAAAAATGGTTCTTGCCTCAGTGATGTCACTAGTTATTAGTGAACTGATTGGCTGAATATTACCTCTTCAGTGATATCACTGTTTCCTTGCAACACTAGGCTGAATATTGATGGGGAGCACAGAATTACTGCTTCCACTTTGTGTACCTGACAGGTCCATTTTGAGGAAAACCAATTTTGAAAAGGGGGTGAAAACATGGAGCGAAACAATTACTTTATCTTACCTGTTATTCCTGGTTTTGTAGTCCTCCCCTTATTATATCAGATCTTCATAATCTTATGGTAGCATACACAGTGCCATATTTATTTCTTATGCTGTCGCCCCTTTGAAGTGGTTCAAACTAACTGCATTGCTGAATCAGTGGAAACTTCTTGTCCCCATTGAGATAAAATCCAGCAGTGTGACAGGACTGAGAGAGGAAAATATTTAGGCTGGGTGCACGCTACAGAAAATTCCTCCCGATGCAATATCGTTGATATTACCAACAACTGAAAGTCCCGATCAGCAGCCGATTCATGTGTACACACTATACACGATGTACAAGGTATACCCTCACATCTGTGCTCTTCATCTGTCATAACCATCGGCTGAAAAGATCCTTAATCTGCCTACACTGCTGGTCCTGAGTGTGTACACACTGCAGAATTTGCCCGACATTGTTCCATTGTTTATAGAGATTTTTAGTCTGGTTATAAAATCAAATGAAACGATACAATGCGCTTAGAAACGATAAAATGTGATCATTGGATCGTACACACTAATGCAATATTAGACCTAATGGTCGTTTATTGTGTGGTTGGCACGATAATCGGGTGAAAAACTTGTAATGTGTACCCAGCCTAGAATCGTAGTAATAAATATTACTGCAGGACATGGAGCTCGTATAGGGGTAAATCAGTTGTTTACTTCTAGCTAGATTCTTTATACTTACATATAGGTCAGTGTTGGCTGTGACACTCCAGGTGTTGTGAAACTACAAGTCCCAGCATACCCTTCCAGCAATAAGCTGCTATATATTGGCAGAGTATGCTGGGACTTGTAGTTTCACAACACCTGGAGTGCCACAGGTTAGCCAGCACTGATATAGGTGGTTGCCAGTAATATCTCCCACATTACTCCTTTGTCCTCATTTTATTCTGCTTTCCTCTACTTACCCTATACCTTGATGCTTAAAAGGAGCTAAACCCAAAAGCTCAAAATATACTTTGTTAATCATTATAATTTACAGGAGTCACTTACCTTTAGCCAAATGTCCATTTTGGTCCATTGTTAAGGATTTTCTGTTTAGTTTGTTCTACACAACACTAAAATGATGTGACTGTTCATATTTCCTCCTTCCCACTAGTACAGTCAGTGACTGGAGGGAAACTTCAAAGGATCAAACTATTAAGTAGTTCTTGCTTCAATCTAACTAACTGACCACACCGAAGCCACGTTTTCTTCATAGACTGGGTTTGTTTTATGACAACTGGAGTGATACACTCTAGTTCTAATCTATTCCAGGTTCTCTTTCAAACTCAGCCAGATATATGTAGGTTTGACCTTCCATTCTGTGTGCTATAATGAGTAGAGTAATGCCTTAAAATGTCTAATCATAAAGTAGTATCACAGTGCTAGCTAGGATATTTATCTAATAATAAAAGTATACCATTGAGAATGGCTTCTTCAGAGACATGTCATTATCCCTGCAGGAGTGTTGATATTGCGCTATAAATGACAGATTTAAATACGACTTTTCCAGCAGAGCAGTGAGTCCTTTGCAGAGAGCTGGAACGATAGATATTTATAAGAAAAGATATTATAGTATCAGTCAGATAGTTCTATTATGTTATTATCTTGTGTTATTCTGCTGTTGCACCCATTGGGGAGGAGGAGGGTGCAGTAAATCTGTCGAAATGATGGATTTTTGTACAGATTTCTTGCTTTGGTCTCTACCAGGTGTGTTACTAAACGGCTTTGTGCTGTCTCCTCATCTGAAACATTATACGTTTGAGCACCATGTGATACAAAGACACATTGTACTGGTTTGTCACTGCCAATAGGAAGTGTAATGACAAGTTGTGGAAATTTTGTAACAATGATGAATATATAAAATAGCCATTAAAAATAGAATAGAGAGCGGATAGGATTTATATTTGCAAAATTAGTGCTTTTGGGCCTGATGCATTAAGGAATGTAAATGCCGATCCGTGCTGTATTTTGCGTTAAATTGCACTGCGAATGCCTAGAGGTGGACTATCCATACCTGGGTATGCTCGCGTTGTATGCACATGTAATGTAATCTGTGTGTGATGAGGGTCGTACAGCTCATCTGTCTTTCTTCTGGTTTGTGCAGAGAAACTGTATGGTGACTTCCTGTCCTGGGACCTGGACAAGGCTCTCTCCCAGCTGCCCCTGAAACCGGGAAAAACGGCGACTTTCACCGTGTACATCAAAGTGAAGCTGGACTTCTCCAGTCAGGAAAACCTCCTGCAAGATCTAAACGATGGTAAGTCCTTAGGTCCTGTGCAATCTGTAACATTTGTGGTTTCTTCCTTCTTGTGTTGGCCGGGAAGTAACAAGAAACTTGTGGGCCCCATAGCAAGATTTTGAAGGGACCAACAAAGTTCAAGGGGCACCTTCCGCTTTCTCACCTTTCATGGTGGTCTGGCTGTCTACCTCCGCTCCTCCGCTCCACTTAGCACTTCCTGCTCAAAAATTTGGGAAGTTTTGCATGAGTCCTAACAAAAGTACAATCAAATGAGAAACTACGGGAAAGTAATAATGTAAAGTGACAAAGCTGTCTGCTTCTTATGTGGCTTCATAGACTGGTTTCTTATATTCTATCCAAATCCTTTCATCTGTTGTTCAGTTCTGGGATAAGGAAATAAACAACATGTAGTAAATTCAACCACAACCTGATTGATTAAATACATTTTATGGGCGATCCACCTCGTGAAATCTGCGGGAGAAAGAGGTGTTTGTATTTACAGGATTCGTTAATACTTGTATACGATTTTTCTTTTATAAGGGGTGGTTTTATATGACTAATAAATACACCTGTGTGTTTGGCATACGGAGCAGTTCTTTATTTACATTTCATGTATGTATATATCAAACGCCTTATACGTCACAACACCAGCGAATGTCATACAATTACCACAGAGTGGAAAATGTTAATTTGGGTACACACTATTGCATTTTACGTCGGATGCGATTTCTGTAACGATTTTACTAACAATGATCATGACGATTCATGTGTACACACCTGCACGATTTACCTTCAGATTTGTGATCTACATCCCTCATAACCATCTACTGAAAAGACAATGACTGTACACACTACAGATATCTGTCTACACTGCTGGTCATGACTGCGTACACACTGCCACATTTGCCAGATAATCGTTGCATTGCTGATCGAGACTTTTAGGAAGCTCGTAAAACCAAATCAACAGATGCGATGTGCTTTGGAACCATAAAATATGAATGTTGGAGCGTACACACGTTTGCACTATCTGACCACATAGTCATAAATCGTGTGACCTACGTGATAATTGCATAGATGTGTACCCAGTCTGCTTTTCAGCAATAGCTTCCAGTTTTGCATTAGGTAAGGTCTAACTATGTGCATGATGTTGTCACTCAAATGCTAATTTTCTTTATTTTTTTAGGTATTTACCATTTTTAATCTATTTTCACCTTTGTTTGCTGGAATTACCTGCTTAGTGTCCTCTATAGAAAGCAGAGGTAATGAGAGTTGACACTGCCATCATCTTGGTGGGGTAGAAAATTGGTGCTGACAACTGTATCATTGAGCGGTGATCCAAACTCTAATTTGCTGCTGGTTAATTGTTTTGTTTTTTTACACACCGTCATCTACACAAAAGTGTGTATTATATTTTGGACACTGTTTTGAAGACTTTTGGACCACCTTTTCTCAATACTACATGCCCACGTGGCATGCCTGCTTGGTAACCAATAGCAACCAATCGGATAATCGCTTTAATTAGTGTAACTTGTTCTAGAGTGTGGTAAGCTCATACTTAATTAGTACTTATGCTTTACAGCACGTCTATGGTGTTTAATTTTTTTTCCTTCTTTACATGTAAAGGTTTCAGAAGGTTGTCACAGTTAATGCATGCAAGGTTTAACCACGGGTGGCTTATTTTTGTCTATGCACATCAGACTTCCTGTATGTAAATATAAAATATATATATATATATATATAGTTTATTGACTGTTGCGTTTTAGGGATAGTGACTCTGTAAAAGACACATCCCTGGAATGTTTTATTTTGTTTGTTTTTTAAAAATATAATTTCTGAAATTCTTGCAGAATAAAACATTGTTTCTCGTTAATTGTCCAGTCCACAAATGGCCGCCACACCCAATCATGTCACCAGTTGCTAGTGAATTGATAGGCATCATTGTCCTCAGTATATTGGTTAGCTGACAAAATACATACTGTGGCAAGAGCCCGCTACTGCAGAAGCACACGCGAACAACTTCTTCCTTTTTATGGTGCTTTATTGTCAGGATGGTAAATGTTTTGACACCGTATACTTGCACAGCAATCATGGAGACCCTAAGCGCTAGCTATACATAGACCAGCTCTCTCTCAGGACCAGCCAGCTTTTCCAGCGTTGGTCTCAGTGAACAAATGGCACAAACAAGCTTTTATACATGATACTCCTCCCCCAGCCTTAGTTTGATGGACAGGTGACACACCCACCTTCTCTTTAAGAGAAAACACCCATCATTGGCTCTGTTTCAACTAACAGACACACCCTGTCTGTTTGCTGAGAGGAAGCAGCTTTTAAATCATGTAAGTTAACTAACTTTAAACTACACATAAGTCTTTACTTGGTTTAACCTGAATCTAGGTGCATAACTGTGCCAATGTCTTACTCTGCTTGTATGTTTTCTTTGCATATTGTCAGATAAATGCCTCCCTTTGTCACAATACGTACAGGATACATTTAGAAAATAGTGTACAATTTTCTTTATACACAATACATTGAGTACAGAATTGCCTTTGAATCTCTGGAAATAGACAAACTGTTTTATAGGCAGTTCTATTTTTTGCCTACAATACGTACAGGATCACCAGGGTATGAATGTGAAACACGTTACACTATCTCAGTCCATCTACTCAGTGTATGCAGGTATCTCTATTTACCATCATGCATAAGAACCTTCATCTTTCTACTTATGTTTTGCTGGTTCATTGCAGTCAGCACCGATAAGATCCATGTGCTGAGCTCGCTTTACCAACTTTATAGTGAATTATTTGTAATGTATATACATGATCTCTTATTTATGACACATTCCTAGATAGGACCTGCATTTCACTACGCAGTAATGCATTTTATTTATTTTATTTTTTTTCACTTTCTTTGCCCGCATTCATATATCATTAGAGAAGCCATTATAATCTCAGCTTGTTAAAGAAGCTTAATGTGCCTATTGTATAAATCTGACTTTCGGATGATAAAACGCCAGGAAAATTGTGCTTCTCTTTTTGCTCCTCAGCACCTCTGTTATAAATTGAATGCAGCATTAAACGTTGGCGAGGTTTTTATTCCGAGTTTGTCTGATCTATTGTGAAGTTGTCAAATCTTATTTTCTGTCTGCAGAGAACTGTGTATTTGCTGAATCTTGCAAAAGAAAAAGAGAAATCTATAGTCTTTACTTGTGTTTTCATTTTTTTTTCTTCTGCTCCCTGTACTGTTAAATTGCAGTTTTCAGCTTTTTGTTCTTTGTGGGGAGACAAACCTTGGATTTGGTGTAATGAGGACTGGGTGATACCACAGCTTTTCCTCCTATGTTTGGATCTTATCAAAGCTGTTTGACTTTATTTGGGACCGAAGAGAAAGCATAGGATGGATTTTATGGTGTTACCAATCTTCAGGGGACATGGGGGGGTCATTGATTTTAATTCCTTATGTTTCAATAGACCTAATTTTCTGTGGACTGCACCAATTTGGTGCCCAAAAGATACATCGCCTTTTGGAAAAAGGGCATTGTTTGGGTGGATCTGGGATGTGACCTTTTCTGTCCAAAATTTCTTCCACCATGTTTTAGAGATAACTGATTTTATTCTGTGATTATGGCTCTTTTCTTGTCATACAGTTAGATATGACAGATATTTATCTGTGAGCGCAGCTCATTTTGTGTTATCCAACGAGATGAGACTGATTTCTTCTGTTGCCACGCCTCCTTTCTTTTTATCCAATGGGACACCTTGCCGTTCTTCCACATGTTGTCGGCACCTCCACAGTTCCACTGCTGGTCGGCATAGTGCAGGATTATTGGAGCCACTCAGGAGACCTTTGTGGGAGATGCTGAAGACCATCACATGAATTGTCCTCTTTCCTCAGCCTGACATTCGGGGACCACTCCCCTGTCCAAAAGCTGTTGCTGTCCTGGATTTTGGAGGGATCCTTGATGACCGCACAGAACTGCTTCAGGAAGGTTGTAGTGTCACTGCCTGGTGTGTGAGGGTTCCACCTTGAAACCATCACCTGTCTCCCCTCCCCTGCATGCTGAGGGGTTCAGCTTTGGAGGACTCCTTGTTCAAGGACATTTTGTTCTGTCATGCCATCCACTTCTTTCATCTTCAGGACTACAGTCTGTCTTGTCCAAAGCTGGAGTCCTCTGGAGGGTGTCCTGTCTGGGCTTACCTTGGTCCGAAATTGAAGGGGCAGTTGGGATTGAAGAGCCTGACTCATGAAAAGCCTTGGCAGACATCTTCCTTGGAGGAGGAGGCTTAGGTTTTTTTCCCTGGAATCATATGGAAGTCGCAGTTGGAGAGAGGTCGCTTCTTGGAAGGTTTAGCTTTACACATTCTCTTCCCAGTAGGCGGGCTTTACACATTCTCTTCCCGGTAGGTGGGCAATGCAGATTCTCTTCCAGGTAGGCGAGCTATGCAGATTCTCTTCCCGGTAGGTGGGCTATGCAGATTCTCTTCCAGGTAGGTGGGCTATGCAGATTCTCTTCCAGGTAGGTGGGCTATGCAGATTCTCTTCCAGGTAGGTGGGCTATGCAGATTCTCCTCAAGGTAGGTGGGCTATGCAGATTCTCTTCCCGGTAGGCGGGCTATGCAGATTCTCTTCCAGGTAGGTGGGCTATGCAGATTCTCTTCCAGGTAGGTGGGCAATGCAGATTCTCTTCCAGGTAGGTGGGCTATGCAGATTCTCTTCCAGGTAGGTGGGCTATGCAGATTCTCTTCCAGGTAGGTGGGCTATGCAGATTCTCTTCCAGGTAGGTGAGCTATGCAGATTCTCTTCCAGGTAGGTGGGCTATGCAGATTCTCTTCCAGGTAGGTGGGCTATGCAGATTCTCTTCCAGGTAGGTGGGCAATGCAGATTCTCTTCCAGGTAGGTGGGCTATGCAGATTCTCTTCCAGGTAGGTGGGCTATGCAGATTCTCTTCCAGGTAGGTGGGCTATGCAGATTCTCTTCCAGGTAGGTGGGCTATGCAGATTCTCTTCCAGGTAGGTGGGCTATGCAGATTCTCTTCCAGGTAGGTGGGCTATGCAGATTCTCTTCCAGGTAGGCGGGCTATGCAGATTCTCTTCCAGGTAGGTGGGCTATGCAGATTCTCTTCCAGGTAGGTGGGCTATGCAGATTCTCTTTCAGGTAGGTGGGCTATGCAGATTCTCTTCCCAGTAGGCGGGCTATACAGATTCTCTTCCCGGTAGGCGGGCTATGCAGATTCTCTTCCAGGTAGGTGGGCTATGCAGATTCTCTTCCAGGTAGGTGGGCTATGCAGATTCTCTTCCCAGTAGGCGAGCTATGCAGATTCTCTTCCCAGTAGGCGGTTATACAAATTCTCTTCCCAGTAGGCAGGCTATGTAGTTTCCTGGTAGGCTAGCTATGCAGATTCCTGGTAGGCGGGCTATGCAAATTCTCTTCCCAGTAGGCGGGCTATGCAAATTCTCTTCCCAGTAGGCGGGCTATGCAGATTCTCTTCCCAGTAGGTGAGCTATGCAGATTCTCTTCCCGGTAGGTGAGCTATGCAGATTCTCTTCCCGGTAGGTGAGCTATGCAGATTCTCTTCCCGGTAGGTGAGCTATGCAGATTCTCTTTCAGGTAGGTGGGCTATGCAGATTCTCTTTCAGGTAGGTGGGCTATGCAGATACTTTTCCCGGTAGGTGAGCTATGCAGATTCTCTTCCCGGTAGGTGGGCTATGCAGATTCTCTTCCCGGAAGGTGAGCTATGCAGATTCTCTTTCCGGTAGGTGAGCTATGCAGATTCTCTTTCAGGTAGGTGGGCTATGCAGATTCTCTTCCTGGTAGGTGGGCTATGCAGATACTTTTCCCGGTAGGTGAACTATGCAGATTCTCTTCCCGGTAGGTGAGATATGCAGATTCTCTTCCCGGTAGGTGAGCTATGCAGATTCTCTTCCAGGTAGGTGGGCTATGCAGATTCTCTTCCCGGTAGGTGGGCTATGCAGATTCTCTTCCCAGTAGACGGGCTATGCAGATTCTCTTCCCTGTAGGTGAGCTATGCAGATTCTCTTCCCATTAGACGGGCTATGCAGATTCTCTTCCCGGTAGGTGGGCTATGCAGATTCTCTTCCCAGTAGACGGGCTATGCAGATTCTCTTCCCGGCAGGTGAGCTATGCAGATTCTCTTCCCATTAGACGGGCTATGCATATTCTCTTCCCGGTAGGTGGGCTATGCAGATTCTCTTCCCAGTAGACGGGCTATGCAGATTCTCTTCCCGGTAGGCGGGCTATGCAGATTCTCTTCCAGGTAGGTGGGCTATGCAGATTCTCTTCCTGGTAGGTGAGCTATGCAGATTCTCTTCCCATTAGACGGGCTATGCAGATTCTCTTCCCGGTAGGTGAGCTATGCAGATTCTCTTCCAGGTATGTGGGCTATGCAGATTCTCTTCCTGGTAGGTGAGCTATGCAGATTCTCTTCCTGGTAGGTGAGCTATGCAGATTCTCTTCCTGGTAAGTGGGCTATGCAGATTCTCTTCCCGGTAGGTGAGCTATGCAGATTCTCTTCCCGGTAGGTGGGCTATGCAGATTCTCTTCCCAGTAGACGGGCTATGCAGATTCTCTTCCAGGTAGGTGGGCTATGCAGATTCTCTTCCTGGTAGGTGAGCTATGCAGATTCTCTTCCCATTAGACGGGCTATGCAGATTCTCTTCCCGGTAGGTGAGCTATGCAGATTCTCTTCCAGGTAGGTGGGCTATGCAGATTCTCTTCCTGGTAGGTGAGCTATGCAGATTCTCTTCCTGGTAAGTGGGCTATGCAGATTCTCTTCCCGGTAGGTGAGCTATGCAGATTCTCTTCCCGGTAGGTGGGCTATGCAGATTCTCTTCCCAGTAGACGGGCTATGCAGATTCTCTTCCCGGTAGGTGAGCTATGCAGATTCTCTTCCCATTAGACGGGCTATGCAGATTCTCTTCCCAGTAGACGGGCTATGCAGATTCTCTTCCTGGTAGGTGAGCTATGCAGATTCTCTTCCCATTAGACGGGCTATGCAGATTCTCTTCCCGGTAGGTGAGCTATGCAGATTCTCTTCCAGGTAGGTGGGCTATGCAGATTCTCTTCCCGGTAGGTGGGCTATGCAGATTCTCTTCCCGGTAGGTGGGCTATGCAGATTCTCTTCCCGGTAGGTGGGCTATGCAGATTCTCTTACTGGTAGGTGGGCTATGCAGATTCTCTTCCCGGTAGGTGAGCTATGCAGATTCTCTTCCAGGTAGGTGGGCTATGCAGATTCTCTTCCTGGTAGGTGGGCTATGCAGATTCTCTTCCCGGTAGGTGGGCTATGCAGATTCTCTTCCAGGTAGGTGGGCTATGCAGATTCTCTTCCAGGTAGGTGGGCTATGCAGATTCTCTTCCAGGTAGGTGGGCTATGCAGATTCTCTTCCAGGTAGGTGGGCTATGCAGATTCTCTTCCCGGTAGGTGAGCTATGCAGATTCTCTTCCCGGTAGGTGGGCTATGCAGATTCTCTTCCCGGTAGGTGGGCTATGCAGATTCTCTTCCCGGTAGGTGGGCTATGCAGATTCTCTTCCCGGTAGGTGGGCTATGCAGATTCTCTTCCAGGTAGGTGGGCTATGCAGATTCTCTTCCTGGTAGGTGGGCTATGCAGATTCTCTTCCAGGTAGGTGGGCTATGCAGATTCTCTTCCTGGTAGGTGGGCTATGCAGATTCTCTTCCAGGTAAGTGGGCTATGCAGATTCTCTTCCCGGTAGGTGAGCTATGCAGATTCTCTTCCAGGTAGGTGGGCTATGCAGATTCTCTTCCCGGTAGGTGAGCTATGCAGATTCTCTTCCAGGTAGGCGGGCTATGCAGATTCTCTTCCAGGTAGGTGGGCTATGCAGATTCTCTTCCTGGTAGGTGAGCTATGCAGATTCTCTTCCCATTAGACGGGCTATGCAGATTCTCTTCCCGGTAGGTGAGCTATGCAGATTCTCTTCCAGGTAGGTGGGCTATGCAGATTCTCTTCCTGGTAGGTGAGCTATGCAGATTCTCTTCCTGGTAAGTGGGCTATGCAGATTCTCTTCCCGGTAGGTGAGCTATGCAGATTCTCTTCCCGGTAGGTGGGCTATGCAGATTCTCTTCCCAGTAGACGGGCTATGCAGATTCTCTTCCCGGTAGGTGAGCTATGCAGATTCTCTTCCCATTAGACGGGCTATGCAGATTCTCTTCCCAGTAGACGGGCTATGCAGATTCTCTTCCTGGTAGGTGAGCTATGCAGATTCTCTTCCCATTAGACGGGCTATGCAGATTCTCTTCCCGGTAGGTGAGCTATGCAGATTCTCTTCCAGGTAGGTGGGCTATGCAGATTCTCTTCCCGGTAGGTGGGCTATGCAGATTCTCTTCCCGGTAGGTGGGCTATGCAGATTCTCTTCCCGGTAGGTGGGCTATGCAGATTCTCTTACTGGTAGGTGGGCTATGCAGATTCTCTTCCCGGTAGGTGAGCTATGCAGATTCTCTTCCAGGTAGGTGGGCTATGCAGATTCTCTTCCTGGTAGGTGGGCTATGCAGATTCTCTTCCCGGTAGGTGGGCTATGCAGATTCTCTTCCAGGTAGGTGGGCTATGCAGATTCTCTTCCAGGTAGGTGGGCTATGCAGATTCTCTTCCAGGTAGGTGGGCTATGCAGATTCTCTTCCAGGTAGGTGGGCTATGCAGATTCTCTTCCCGGTAGGTGAGCTATGCAGATTCTCTTCCCGGTAGGTGGGCTATGCAGATTCTCTTCCCGGTAGGTGGGCTATGCAGATTCTCTTCCCGGTAGGTTGGCTATGCAGATTCTCTTCCCGGTAGGTGGGCTATGCAGATTCTCTTCCAGGTAGGTGGGCTATGCAGATTCTCTTCCTGGTAGGTGGGCTATGCAGATTCTCTTCCCGGTAGGTGGGCTATGCAGATTCTCTTCCAGGTAGGTGGGCTATGCAGATTCTCTTCCTGGTAGGTGGGCTATGCAGATTCTCCTCCCGCTAGGTGGGCTATGCAGATTCTCTTCCAGGTAGGTGGGCTATGCAGATTCTCTTCCTGGTAGGTGGGCTATGCAGATTCTCTTCCAGGTAGGTGAGCTATGCAGATTCTCTTCCCGGTAGGTGGGCTATGCAGATTCTCTTCCAGGTAGGTGGGCTATGCAGATTCTCTTCCCGGTAGGTGGGCTATGCAGATTCTCTTCCAGGTAGGTGGGCTATGCAGATTCTCTTCCAGGTAGGTGGGCTATGCAGATTCTCTTCCTGGTAGGTGGGCTATGCAGATTCTCTTCCAGGTAGGTGGGCTATGCAGATTCTCTTCCTGGTAGGTGGGCTATGCAGATTCTCTTCCAGGTAGGTGAGCTATGCAGATTCTCTTCCCAGTAGACGGGCTATGCAGATTCTCTTCCCAGTAGACGGGCTATGCAGATTCTCTTCCCGGTAGGCTGGTCATGCAAATTCTCTTTAAGTCGGCTTGAGTCCTCCAGTCTTCTTGCTCTCTCGGTGTTGGCAGCATACTTCTCTGCATGCTGTATGTGCGTTACAATATTCGGATCCATCTCGTATATGATAACTCTGCATTTTTGGGACGTAAGTCCTTTAATGTGATATTTGTCAGGACTTTGGCAAGTTTGATTCACACTTAGAGTCCACAGGTGACAAGAAAAAGGATTGTACAGTATAAAAAAGCCTGAAAGGAAGTGATTTTTCTCCCCGGCTGGGAATGACAGACACGGTAATTAGATCCAATTGTTGTTCTCCGCTTTCCCCTGTGGTCACGCGCTGTACAACAAAGGATTATTGTGGCTGTGAAATTCCTTTTCTAGTGTTAATGTTGTTGGAGTGTAATTTGTATAGCAGCCAACAGGTGGGACGCTGGCTTTGATCTACAAAACTTGCAAGGCAGCGTTTGATCATTTGTAAAGACCAATTTGTGCACGCTGTGCCAGGCTTCATTAATTTTGCCACAAACGGCAGCAGGGCGGCAAACAGAGCGACAGGGCAAAATGGCACAGCTCTATGGGGGTGACAGGGTTAAGTGAGAGATGAAAAGATCTTTCTGTGCACTTTGAACATTGTTCCTTTTGTCTGCATTAATTGTCAGTAAATGTTTTTGTGTCTTTTAATCTTGAATGTGTGCGGCATCGATCTGTGGACCCTTTACACTGAAGGCCCCTGATTCCCCGGTCAGCTATCTCCGTCATTGCAGTTTTCACACCATCATCATCATCATCATCATCACCATTTATTTATATAGCGCCACTGATTCCGCAGCGCTGTACAGAGAACTCACTCACATCAGTCCCTGCCCCATTGGAGCTTACAGTCTAAATTCCCTAATATACACACACACACACACACACACAGATTAGGGTCAATTTTGATAGCAGCCAATTAACCTACTAGTATGTTTTTGGAATGTGGGAGGAAACCAGAGCACCTGGAGGAAACCTATGCAAACACGGGGAGAACATACAAACGCCTCACAGATAAGGCCATGGTTGGGAATTGAACTCATGACTCCAGTGCTGTGAGGCAGAAGTGCTAACCACTGAGCCACCGTGCTGCCCATCCGGAGCAAAATTATATATGACGGATTAAACAATGTTTTAATAATGCAAAGTAATTAAAAAGTAATTTTGGTGGCGCTATTTGGTGGTATTCCTGGTTTTTGTGAGGGTACAAGTAGTTCGTATTTTTCCCCCTTAAACAAAATTCTTCTGAATCTTGGGTCAGCCCACGAAATGTCCTCTTCCGCTGTATTGACAGACGCATTTTAAGGAAAAAGTATTAACTTAGTAGACTTATAGCATTCAGAATATCCTAGTTCTTCTTTTACATTGTAAAGCAGTGATGGACAAACTGATACATTTTTGGGGTTGCGTGGTAGGGTCCTCTAACCTTTTAAAAGGGCCTCACCGTACTCTTAATCTCAGTAGTAAGATAAAACAATAGTGTTAATCAAAGAAAGAGACTCTTATCTGTAATAGCATATCAGCAGTATTTTAAATAAGTGTATAAACTATAACATGATGCATGCCAACTCTTCCAGAATGTTCAGAGGCTCCCGAATTCCGGGTAGGTCTCCCGAACTCCTGGGAGAGTAAGCAAGTTTCCCGCATCTGCCCATCGGGAGACAAAATTGCACAATATGAGGTAAATCGATATCTAACGTCTTGTGGGTTTGTTATAAGCTGCTTTTTATATTGTTCATCTCTTAAATGACAGTGTACAGCAATTTGTGTCTGATGCCTGAGCGTTAAATGGAAGCTATAGAGTAACGTATTATTTATTTATATATTGCCAATTATATTACACAGCGCTGTACAGAGAATATATAATAATTCACGTCAATCCTTGTCCTATTGGAGCTTACAATCTAATTTCCTTACAGTATACACCCACACGCAGACTCGGGTCCTGTTTTTCAAAAGCCAATTAACCTACCAGTATTTTTTTGACACTGAGGAAGGAAACTAGAACCCTCGGAAGAAACCATCTTACTTAGTGATCAATTTATCCCATCGGGAGTTGGGTGTTAAGGTATAATTCTATCTATGGGAGATCTCTGCTTGATTTATGAAGCTAATATTTGTAGGCACATAATGTTAATTGGTGAAAGATGAGTGAAATAAGATTATAGATGGGAGGGATACACTGTATACACACAGTGAATACTCAATACCTGCTATATAATGGCTCTGCCTACCAGGGCATCATCACGCTGTCCAATACAGCGCTCACTTGTACTTGTCTGTGAATTTCCTGAATGCTCTGATCTCACCTGTTTTATTCTGTGCTCTCTCTGTCTATTCTCCCTATTGTTCTGAGAATTCTCACAAGCTGCAGCAATTCTTAACATTCCGTCCTCTGCGCCTTCTACTCGGCCGGCTTCAGGCTGCGTTCTGTTTAAATACCCCTTGAACGGGAGACAAGCCTCTTGACTCTAGTCAGCGGGTGTTCTATGAGGAGTTATTGACATATGGAATATCAGCTTTTGTTAACACTAACTCGCTATTGTTACACGGCTCATAACAACCGGAATTATAGCAGCGACAAAGGCTGAAAGTTACCACGTGGTCACTGGAGGACGAGTTTATATTCATTATAAAAAAGGCTGCAGATCTGTGCTCATCATCTGTCATAACTATCGGATGAACCTGTCACTTTCACTGCTCATTGCTGCGGGACAGACTGGACACTCTCAGCCTCTTTGACCGGGAGAGAGGGGGCGCAGTCCTCACCATTAACAGCAGTCTCTTTGGCCGGGGAGAGGGGGGCGCAGTCCTCACCATTAACAGTAGTCTCTTTGGCCGGGGAGAGGGGGGCGCAGTCCTCACCATTAACAGCAGTCTCTTTAGCCGGGGAGAGGGGGGCGCAGTCCGCACCATTAACAGCAGTCTCTTTAGCCGGGGAGAGAGGGGGGTGCAGTTCTCACCATTAACAGTAGTCTCTTTGGCCGGGAGAGAGGGGGGCGCAGTCCTCACCATTAACAGCAGTCTCTTTAGCCGGGGAGAGAGGGGGGCGCAGTCCGCACCATTAACAGCAGTCTCTTTAGCCGGGGAGAGAGGGGGGTGCAGTCCTCACCATTAACAGCAGTCTCTTTGGCCGGGAGAGAGGGGGCACAGTCCTCACCATTAACAGCAGTCTCTTTAGCCGGGGAGAGGGGGGCGCAGTCCGCACCATTAACAGCAGTCTCTTTGTCCGGGGAGAGAGGGGGGCGCAGTCCGCACCATTAACAGCAGTCTCTTTGGCCGGGGAGAGAGGGGGGGCGCAGTCCGCACCATTAACAGCAATCTCTTTGGCCGGGGAGAGAGGGGGGGCGCAGTCCGCACCATTAACAGTAGTCTCTTTGGCCGGGGAGAGAGGGGGCACAGTCCGCACCAGTCGTGTGAATTCATACACACTGCAGGATCGGAATTTGATTGGTTGGAAAATATTAAACAGTATTACCAACCAAATGAAACTATGATCGGCACTTTGGGACGACTTTAAATCATTGTGTTATTATATACACTCACACGATATCTGACCAAACGGTCGGATGTTGGCTGATTTGCCCAATTATTGGACGAAAATACTCTCACCCCTACAATCTACATTGAATGCAGCCATTGGACTAATTTTCCTTTTAAATCGCTCTTGTAATACTGCTCCCCTCTCTCGGTCCCTCCATTGCATACAGTATATAATACTTTTACTAACATCAACAAAACTTCACCAACATCAATCTCTTCACTTGTCTTCCAACATATCTCCCAACTGGACCCCTCCACTCTGCCCAGCACCTGCACCTCTCACCCACCCTCATTACCTGCTCCAGTTCTCAGTTTCAGGACTTTTCTCAGGCTGCATCCACTTATATGAATTAAATGGGGTGGGAAGAAAACAAAACATTTCATGATATTCTGGCCACTTGGGGGCACTGCAGGACTTGTATTCCTCTTTGATCTATACTCAGTGTCGCTGCTAGACTTATCTTCCTTTCTCGCCGCTCCACATCTGTCTCCCCCTCTATCAAGCCCTTCACTGGCTCCCCTTCCCCTTCAGAATCCTTTTCAAGCTCCTCACCCCTACATACAAGGCTCTCGCCAACTCCACTGCTCCCTACATCTCCAACCTCATCTCTATTCACACTCCATCTCACCCACTGTGATTGGCCAACGATCGTCGCCTCTCCTCCCCCTCTGATTACTCCCTCTCTTCTCACTCACGTATTCAGACTTCTCCCGCGGTGCTCCCCTCCATTGGAACAATCTCCCTCTTTCTATCAGAACATCCCCCAATATGAGCAGTTTCAAACGGGCATTAAAAACCCACCTTTTCTTAAAAGCCTATCAGTCATCCGCCTAACTACCCACCGTGTCCCTTCTTCCCCTTCCTTCCTCCTTCTCGCTCCGTGTGACCCTGTCCCCATTTCACCCTTGTGTCTTCGGTTTGTCCGCCCTTCCCTTTAGATTGTAAGCTCCCCTGAGCAGGGCCTTTTCTCCTCTTGTTTCCATCACTTTTAACTTTGCTCTCCAGTTACTCTGCCACCTCCTCCTTGGGCCTTCTGCCCACTGACTCCTCTCCTGCTTTTCTCTGCACCTTTCAGTGGCTCTATTAGCTGAGCCTACACTATTGGGCACAGGTTTCCTGCTGTGCTGAATATCCCTCACCCTTTCAGCCTTTCTTTTTAGCTGTGCTTCGAGCTACCAGAGTTATAGTGCTACTTGTTTATTGTACTGTAATGTGTTACTTTGTACTCTCCTACTGTTTGTTCCTGTACGGCGCTGCGGATACTTTGTGGCACCCTATAAATAAAAATTAATAATAATAATAATAATAATAATTTCTGGAACAGTGGGGTGTTAGCAGCGGGACCTCCTCAGTCTGCTGATCAGTGGCAAGGAGAGTTTCTTTTAAAAATAAATCCCCCCCCCATCCCTATTGAGTTAACAGCATTTTACCTGTTTGTGTTTGTTTTCTTTATATAAAAGAAGTCATGCAAACTTAGTACAACACCATCATATATATTTTTTCCTTTTGGATTTTATTGTTTTTTATTTTTTATAATGTAAGTGTATCCTATCATACTTGTCTACCTTTGGCAAGTTGTATCCAGGAAAGGGGCGTATCTAGAGAGCGGGAGGGGCGGGGCAAGGTGAATCGCGTCATTTTGGTCCTATCCCTGCGTCAAATATGCTGTTTTGTCGTGGGGTGGCGGGTTCAAAATGATGCGATTCACCGCGAATCGCGTCATTTTAGCCCCGCAATTGCGGGTTGCGGGAGATTTGTCAGCTCTCCTGGCAGTCCGTGAGACCAACCCGAATTTCGGGAGTCTCTTGGACATTCCGGGAGAGTTGGCAAGTATGATCCTATTTGTGTGAATGAATACATTTATATTTACCAAACGTTATCACACTAGATGCACTTTATTTTTCTCCTTTTATGATATGATGATGAGCACCTCATGATGTATGGAGGGAGAATATAAAGAAAATGAAAAAAGGAAAGATAATTATATTGATGTGCCTATTTTCCATAGACTTCTAGTGAGTAGCTCAACACTAGGGGGCGATAAGCTGAAAAGAAAGTGTGGGAGCATCAAAGAATTATATGTGGGATTTTGCTACATATGTTTCTATGTTCAAACTATATTGCACTATTGTGATTTCTCTTTATTCATGCACATGATATATGAGAAGAGTATCGTTAAGAATCAAGGACTTTGAGAACATCGTTAAAAAACAAAAATAAGTATATTTCTCTATAATTCTGTAAAGAGATTATAACAGCGCCTGAAGGGTTTCATATTGTCAGTATTTGTTGCCATTTGTGTTTTTGTTAACAACTAAACACATTTCACTCATAGACTATTGATTTACTAATAGAACCCTATAAGGCAATGACTTAATCCAATGCAAATTATTTGCATAGTAATTATTATTATTATTATTATTATCTTTGACTTATAAGGGGCCACAAAGGGTCCGCAGCGCCGTACATTACATATACAGAAAACAGAACCAAGACACAACATGATACACAAATATATACAAACACAGGTGACAGGGTAAAGCAAATCAGATTATATTTCATAGATAGTGAAAGGGATGGTAGAAATCAGCAAGAAGAAGGCCAAAGCTTAATAGAACAGGGAAAACAGGGCTAGGGAAGCAGCCAAGAGGTACAGAGGGTGAAGGAACAGTAGAAGGAGCACACAAGGAAAGAGGGCCCTGCTCATGAGAGCTTACATCCTAAAGGGAAGTGGGAGACACATAAAGGGTGGTACTAACTGGGGGAGAGAGCCAGGACAAGAAAGTTAGGAGGACTGATGGAATTGAATAAAGAAATGAGTCTTAAGGGCACGCTTGAAGCCTTTGAGAGTAGATGCTAACCTGATGGAACGTGGAAGATCGTTACACAGCAAGGGAGCAGCCCAGGCAAGTCCTGAAGACGAGAGTGAGAGGAGGTGATCAGTGAAGTAGTGAGGTGGCGGTCACAGGCAGAGTGGAGGGGGCGGGTAGGAGTGTAGGTAGAGATGAGATTGGAGATGTAGGGAGGGGAAGATTGCCTAAGAGCTTTAAAGGTGAGGGTGAGGAGTTTAAATTTAATTCTGTAGGGTATGGGGAGCCAATGGCTATAGATCACTGCTCCCTACTTCCTGATACAGGACTATGTAACACTAGGTACATCACTGCAAGAAGTGAATGTATTGCTCAAGATTCCCAGGTCCTTCTGCTGGGTACTCACTTGCCCTTATCAGAGTTAAAACTGTGTGTGCTGGACCACAGTGAATACCTTCTGGACTGTGTATATACCTGGTTCCTTTATTCACCTACAGCATATCTCTTTCTCTCCCCTCTCTATCTCTCTCTCTCCCTTTCTCTCTCTCTCTCTCTCTCCTTTTCTCTCTCTCTCTCTCTCTTCTCTTACTTCTCTCACTCTTCTCTCTCCCACCCCTCTCTCCATCTCCTCTCTCTCCTCTCACTGTCCACTCTCTCTGCCCCTCTCTCTCTCTTTTTCTCTTCTCTTTCTTCTCTTACTCTTCTCTCACTCTCCCGCCTCTCTGTCTCTCTCTGTCTCCTGTCTCTGTCTCTCTCTCTCTCCTGTCTCTCCCCTCTGTCTCCCCCCCTCTCTCTCCCCCCTTCTCTCTCTCTCTCTCTCTCTCTCTCTCCCTCTCCTGTCTCCCCCCTCTCTCTTCCCCCCTCTCTCTCTCCCCCCTCTCTCTCCCCCTTCTCTCCTCTCTCTCTCCCCTTCTCTCCTCTCTCTCTCTCTCTCTCTCCTGTCTCTCCTCTCTCTTCCCCCTCTCTCACCTCTCTCTGCCCACATGCACTAACACTGGAGGAAAGAAGGTTCAGAGGAAATTTGAGGAAAAATTACTACACAGAATGGGTAGTGGACACTTGGAATAGCCTCCCATAAGAGGTGGTAGAGGCCAATACAGTAGAGAAATTTTAAATATGCTTGGGATAGACATAAGGATATCCTTACAAAGAACTAAGGATCAAATATTGTTTGAGGTTACCGTAGGTTAAAAAATGGGCAGACTGGAAGGGCCAAGTGGTTGTTATCTGCCGTCAAATTTTATGTTTCTTTATCCAAAAGGACATTTAAATGATGATAAAGTATGCTGGAGTGCTGATTCCACCTTCAGATCAGACATCTCTCACTAACTGCATTATGCGTGGATCCAAGGGTCCGGCATTTACACCGGAATGTACTGTTTATACAGAGTGTTTTTCCACCTCTATTCATGTCGTACCTCTTAGATGAGCTTTGATTTGAATATGGGCGGAACTATGTAAAACTTCCGTGTTCTTTTTAAAGATGCAAATTCTTCCGGATTTTGAATCAGTCCCTAAATCAGTAAACTACACCCCAAATTACATCGCAGCTGCACTAATGCACCTTTCTCTATGTTTTTCTTAAATCAAATATATTTTAACTCAATTTATTCATTTGCAAACTTTTACCGGTCTTTTTATTTTCCATTTCAATCACTAGCACAAATTGCGCACTACACAGACGTCAAAGGGATCTTGTGTCTTGAGCCTTTAGTAAATATATAAAAATTACGTCTTGTGTTTCAATAGATCCAAGTTATTCTCATCCCCTTATGTATTTACCTGTTATATTTCCTAGATGAGCCACAAATGAAAACAGCTACTTATGTAAATCAATACATTTCATTTTGTAGGATTGCGTCTTTATTTCACGCAAGTTTTTCATTATGATAATGTTTATTTTATTGCTATCATAATAAACAGCAGTGCATATATAAAATATGTAATTAAACCGAGAAGAAACAATGAGCTATTCTTAGTTCAGCGTCCTCGCTCGCTTTGTGTCCGTCGTATGCTGTTCATACTTTTATCAGATCCCTCTGTTCAGTCTCTGTGTGTCGCCGAGACGCTTGGATGCTGTAATCTTGTTTGTAAGGGATCCCTGACGGACACTGCGGGAAATAACGAGGCCTGCAGCTCGCATGATAGATTGTGGCCCGCAGCAATGCACTGATTTCTTTGCTTAATCACTGTCACATATCAAAGATCTCCGCGCGTGTTTACCAAGCGTCCTTTGAGCCATATTAGAGCTTGAACATGCATTTAGCCAATGGATGATACAAGTTCTGATAAGAAAATATATGTGTTTGCCCAAAGGTTTTACACTTCCAGAATGTTACATCCGGACCACACATGAACGTAAGCAGCAGTTATGACGCCATTAATCGTTTATTTTTATTTTATTTTACTTTTTTTATTCCAGTGTCAAGAATAGAAACCTGCAGCTGGTTTTTTTAGGCTTCAGAAAGAACACTTATTGTGTACTTGGTGGAAAATATCTAGGAAACGTGTAAATATGTATACCTGCAATATACATGTCTGTAATAAATAATAATATGGATACAGACACACATCACTGATTCTACGTTAAGGTATTTTTGCCTACTTAAGTGCAGCTGTCGTCTCCCTACACTGAAGGTGCTCATCCTGCAGACTGCCACTATGTTTGAGAAGGCAGCCAATCAATTCACTAGGAACGAGTGATATCACTAAAGGGCAAAGTATTTGTTGAATTGATGGGCTTCATTCTGGTGAATTTTGGTTCAGCCCCCAATATGCCTGCCTTCACTGTGCACAACTCTTGATTTCAGTGTTTCCTAATAAATTAATCACTGTGACAGACTATAAGCAGATTGTTACCTTGTGGGGGTTTAATGATTCTGGATAACCATGGCAACCACAGTCACATGGTTAATGATGTAGAGAGCAGAAAAGCTTTGGAATGCCCCTCTGAGCTCTGTCTGCTCTGTGACATCATCCCCCCTCATCCATCACATGACATCCTCTGCCATCACATGACCTACAGAGAACTGTGAGCATGTGTCTGTTTAGCAGACTGCGTCTGTGTCTTGCAGCCAAACAGGAGCGTTTGATAAGGAGATAATGATTTGTAGGAGGTTATCTAACAAAAATGACTCGGATGCATACTTAACTTTTCATTCATTTTCTTACTGGGATCACTGATTGTGAACTCCTCTGCAGACATCCTATGTAGTCAAGAGGGATTTTGCTTTCATGTGCAAAGATTGCCCATTTACTTAAGTCCAGGAAACTCTCTGACACAAAATAAGTTCCCCCTATTCTGTGTCCTCCACATCCCCCTTACCCATCTTATTAATGTGTTTCTACATATCTTCCCAGATGGCATCAGTGTGAGTGGCCTGCCTGTTTCCAGTCCCTTCCGGCACGTTGTCAAGTCCAGACTGGAGACCAAAACCTTCAACGCACCCGAAAGCAGCAAGAGCAGCGAATTCAGCCACCTAAAGGTAAGACCTAACTTATGCTGCAGCTTGTGTTGGTGGTTATATAAACAGTCATAAATATATATTTATCCACAAACAGCAGACAAATGTCTGTTTAAAAGAATCACCTGACTTCTAGCTTTTCCTGGCTGGTTCTTTTAAAAGTTTTCCTAGTTTGGGCATTTTATGCACAAACCTCCTCGTTTTCACACAATTGCATCTGTGCTCCCCTCCTCCGTATAACAGAGCAGGTTAAGAGCTAATCGGGCACAAACCAGGGTAGCGGTTTTGGGGATATTTTGTCTGATCCTACGTGATTATGTAAACAGTACCTGCCTCTGCAAAGTTACACCACTTGTGCAGCCATATTGGATCATCATGAGTTCAATTCCTGACCATGGCCTTATCTGTGAGGAGTTTGTATGTTCTCCTAGTGTTTGCGTGGGTTTCCTCCGGGTGCTCCGGTTTCCTCCCACACTCCAAAAACATACTGGTAGGTTAATTGGCTGCTATCAAATTGACCTTAGTCTGTGTGTGTGTGTGTTAAGGAATTTAGATTGTACGCTTCAATGGGGAAGGGACTGATGTGAGTGAGTTCTCTGTACAGCGCAGCGGAATTAGTGGCGCTATATAAATAAATGGTGATAATGATGATCGTGGGATTACTGTGGTTGTTGTAATGTTTTTTTCCTTATTTTAGCTTTGGAAATTTTACAGAACAATAATTGATTGCCTTTTGCTCTGCTCTGAGTGTTATGACCCTTTGCCCAGCCCACTGAATCGCTTTATGTAGATGCCAAAGTAAATGCCATGTACACTGCTATGGGGAAGACTAGATTTCCCCATCGGACACAGAAAATTAATGATGATGATTTCATCAGGGATTTCCAGCAGTATCGGTTAGTCCTGGCACCTCCAGGAGATATCTCTCATATCCTCCCTGCCTGTCAGCACTGATAGATACAGTGTAACCTGCATTACACTGACATGATAGCTGATCTAGGTCACAGTGAATAGGGGAGAGCCAAGACAGGCTCCTCCGTTAAAGATAAAATAAAATATAACTTAAATTGTACCCTAATACTCTAACATACATTGTAAAACATATAAATATCTGTACTCGGGAGAATTACATTTATTGCTCTGTATGTTTCTAGGGCTACACTAATTGACTAAAAGTCAGTATGCAAAAGAAAAGAAAAGCGCTTCCTGTAAATATCTATTAGGCTGTCGTTGCACAATACCAGACAGGCAAAGGTTATGAACCTATGCCTTAGATAGTCGTGCATAGGAATAGCAGTTATATAGCTACTATAAGACAGATAAAGAATACAAAATACAAGCTTCCTGGCGCCACATATATGTAAATCAGTATATACAGACAATATAACTGCAAATTATCTCCCACAATTTCTTTAATAAAAGTGTTTAATTTTCCGATAATATGCAAATGCAGATATATAGGTACAATACCAAGTATTCTCACAGGCAGTAGGAGAAGTGGTGGTATGACACCCCCCGTACACCCCACCAGTGTGTGTGTGTATATATATATATTTATATATATATATATATATATATATATATATATATATATCCACTGGCACGTGACTCAATATTTGGAATATAGTACACATTTCATACAGTCCATTCACAGTATTTACACTTTCCAATGTGCAGGCGGCTGCCAATTCCCACAAGGCCAAATGCAAAAAAAAGGGGGATAGGGCGCCCGATAGTGTAGTATTTGGGAATAAGATTCAAAGTCCTCAGCTAGAAGTATATAAATGTGAACCAGATTTCAGCATTGTTAAACCATATGAGAACCTCATTACAGATTCTTCTAGGACGTCAGATATAAGCTCCGTGAAGTGTATCCAAAGAAAGCAGAACAATATCTGAGATAGTGTATTATCTTTTTAACAGGAAATATGGTGCACACCGCCCCCAATCCCATGTGTAAGTGGGTACTAAAGTGGAGAAAATCAGAAGCTTATCTGTGTGCAATCCAGTAATCCACTTCTATTCGAATGCTTAATATAATCACACCTTAGTTGTATACCTCTCCGCTGTCTTCCCAAGCTCTCCGCTGTCTTCCCAAGCTCTTCCTGCGGTCCTCAGGCTCTGCTAGTTTCAAATCTCTCTGTAAGATGCTGCTCAGTCTGTCTCCACTCCAGAGATCCCTCCAGAATCAGGGGATCTGCCACGCCACCACTTCAATATATTTAGATATAGATATAGAGAGATATATAGAGAGATATTGGCGTGGCGGTGTGGCATACCACTGACATTTATAGAACTCGGGACTTTAATAAAAAGCGTTCTACAAGAAACTCAAATGAGGTCTGATTGGTTACAATGGCCAACACCAACAGTTACACCGTTTTCATTAATGACTGCAATTAGTGGATGTGTAGGAAAACAAATAGAAAAGAAATGTGTAGATTTGCCATTAGCAGAAAATTAGATATTTGCTTAAACATTTAAACAGAATCTGATTGGTTGCTGAGGTCACCAGGACTCATTGTCCAGTGTGTGCGGTCATTGTAACCAGATATTAGATGTGATGCACATATTGCAGCTTAGACTAATGGAAGCCGTTCACACCCTGTGATTATACGAGCGCAGCGCATCGAGGAAGGGTCCAGTCTCTGTGGTTTGATGCCGGGAACAAGGTTATTCGGGCCCTGCTCCATCACAGTCTGATCAGTGTCTCAGCATTAAGTGTCCTCTTTTTCCTCTAAACCATCTATTCACATTAGAGCAATGAGCCTGCCGTGTCTCCCAGGGATGCTGGTGTTTATGTAGGATGAAACCAACCATCTTAATGTGCCTGTGCTCAGCTCCCGAAGCCTTTTACTGCTCTTATATAATTGTCCAGGCAATGACTGCAGTACTGCATTAAACATAGATAGCTCGCCCAGTGCTGCAAGAGAGGGCGTTTTAACCGTTCCCAAGCTGTGCATGCTGTGGACATAGTGGTACTGTGCAGCTCTGGGCATAGTGGCAGCATTGGACCTGGTGGTATATGGTGGCACTATAGTGCATTGCTGCACTGGGCAATATTAATATTGTTAGTCTGACTTGGTTGAGTGTTTTTTTTTTCGTATGCAAATTGCAGAGAGGAATGGGATTCAGTTGATTACTATTAGTGTGAACCTGCCACTGTAACTTTGGGAGAGGATAGAAATGTATTCAGCAAAGTTATTTCCTGCATTTGACATTTGCATTTTTAAACTTTTAAAGAATCACTCAGCAATATTTTTATCCCAAATTCACCCTCTCCCTGGTTACAGATGAGTGATTCCTGCTCCTTCTCTGTGATTTACAGAGAAGCCCTGCTGGTGAAACACAGTTATTGTAAACTAGCAGAGAGTCCATGGTTAGCTGTTCAACTCACGGCTGTGTTGAATAGAGAAACCCCCCTTCCCCCTCCCAGACAGAAAAACAGACAATAACACCACTTGCACTCTCCTGAGCAAACTAGTATTAGCCACAAAGAGTCCGCAGTGCCGTACATGACATATACAGAAAACAATGAGCCATAACACAACATGATACAGGAACAAAAAAAATAAAATAAAATATATACACACACACACAGGTAACATGGTAATGCAAATCAAATTATTTCTGGGAGTTAGGAGGAGGACTGATAGACTTGAATAAAGAAATGAGTCTTAAGGACACACTTGAAGCCTTAGAGAGTAGATGCTAACCTGATGGAACGTGGATGATCGTTCCACGGCTGGGGAGCAGCCCGGGCAAAGTCCTGGAGACGGGAGTGAGAAGAGGTGATCAGTGAGGTAGAGATTCGACGGTTGGAAATGTAGGAAGGGGAGGATTGCTTAAGAGCTTTAAAGGTGAGGTTGAGGAGTTTAAATTTAATTCTCTAGGCCCTGTGGAGCCAATGTAGTGACTGTTGGAGGGAGACAGCAGAGGTAGAACAGCGGGAGAGAAATGTACATGTGTCAATAGCAATGTAAGACAGCAGAAATGTTCCTCTTGGAAAACAATGATGTGACACCTTATATTTGGGAACTGACTCTTCTTGGCCTTGCAAACGGGCACATGGCGCAGTCAGCAACAATCTATCAATCGTTGGGTAAAGTTATTTGGAAAACACTGAGCTGACCACGTTTTACCTCCCTTGCTCTGTATAGGGTCCCACTGATGACTGGGACGTATCCCTTGTATCTTTGTATAGCACAACGTGTGTGTGTGTAATACAGGGTCCGCAGGATTCAGATTTTGCTGCTCCTCAATGTCCCAGTCTCGCACTTCATGTGTGTCACTTACCTGCTGGACACCCCCCTCCCTGTGTCCACAGCCATGCAACCTGCAGCCTTGTACCGAATGATTTGTACACTTTATACTGGACATTTATTCCACTATCTGCTGGACGATCACGTTTCACTTCTGCCCAGAATTCAGCTCTGAAATTAATGTCCGCTAATAATGATGTGATCTTGTTTCTGGCTAATGTCAGACATTGATTGATGCTGGGCTCAGGGGTCTCAGTATCTTAGCCAGTACTGCCAGATAGATCAGTGCAATGTGCATTTCTCACATTATTACACATTTCCTTGCTTAACTTTTTCAGATAATCACTGAATAAGAGGCTTTTGTAACACGTCTGTGCAGATCAAGGCTGTGAGTCTGACTTCTTTCCATGCAATCTAAGTGTTCTTGCTAATTGAAGAAATATTTATCTCTCCCATCTAATATATGCTGTATATAGTTTATTAGATGTGTTTTACAAATTGCAAGGAATGCGAGAGCTCAGATGCATTGTTCAGGAAAGACTTATTGATCGTGTTTGACTGTCTTGCGTAAGTACTCGCTAAGTAGGCTTCACCCTATGAGGACATCCTCTTTGAGAGTAGAGGCAGACATTTTTGGGCAGAACCATTATTAAACCTCTAAATTTGCTGGTAACTGGTGATATTACTGCATGAGAAGATACTTTTATACTTCATGCCTGAGTAGTGTTACTAGTCAATAGACAAACTACGTTCTCGGTCTGTACAGTGGCTGCCTTACTGAGAGTACACACAGTGTCACTGGTCTGTTCACGTCGTCTTGGAAGAAGAAAGTCTATAACCAGGGCATGCTCAGGATGGCCACGAAATATCATCTCACATGTTGGTCTTGGAATTGTTTACACGTGTGCTTTACATTATACACAGAAGGGGTAATTTCAGAGTGTGACCTTGTAGTAGAAAATAGAAGACTTCTTACTGTTCATTTCAGGACGTGAAAGCCCCCTTTTCTCAAGACCCCAACCTGCCCTACAAACATCAGTGTATTAATAACAATAGTGAAGCCTCATATGGATTAACCCGATTGCCGTCAAAAATGGAAAATAAAATTAGCTACAAAAATGTTATCTATAGATAAAGGGCCCGAGTCATTAAGGAGAGCAAAGCATAAAAAAGGAGTAACATTTGCACCTGGGCAAAACCATGTTGCATTGGAGGGGAGGTAAATTTAAAATGTGGGGACAGATTTATAGTCTGGATAGGGCATGTCCTAGATCAACTTTATATTTCAGTGTAGTAATATAGCTATTAAGTATTTGTGTGCTAGATGAAAAAACAGCCAGTATTTAACTTATGTGCGAAATAATAAACTAATTTGCACCCCTTACATTGTAACATGGTTTGTCCCAGAGAACATTTACTCCTTTTTTGCCTTAATGACTCAGGCCCAAAAAGTTTGGGAATTGAAAGAGAGCTATGCTGGTTAGTAAGGATATACATCTTCATCATCATCACCATTTATTTATATAGCGCCACTGATTCCGCAGCGCTGTACAGAGAACGCACTCACATCAGTCCCTGCCCCATTGGAGCTTACAGTCTAAATTCCCTAACACACACAGACAGACAGAGAGAGAGACTAGGGTCAATTTTGATAGCAGCCAATTAACCTACTAATATGTTTTTTGGAGTGTGGGAGGAAACCGGAGCACCCGGAAGAAACACACGCAAACACGGGAAAACATACAAACTCCACACAGCTAAGGTCATAGTCGGGAATTGAACTCATGACCCCAGCGCTGTGAGGCAGAAGTGCTAACCACTGAGCCACGGTGCTGTCCATCTTCAGGGTATAATGACCTGTTGCAATGCCCACTTCTCTTTTAGTCTTTACCAGAAAGCCGGGAGTGTAGTAAGCCCTCCGTCTGAATCCTGCAGAACATAAAGGAAGCTGGGTGCATTTAATAACATTGTTATGCCAATTATAAGTGCAGCAGAAGCCACATACAGATACAATTTACAGGAATTTATTCATATATTACCATCTCTTGTGTATTTTAACAATGTGTTCCAGATACGTACACTCTGTTTACTAGTATTAATGTAGTCCAAATAATTACCTAAACGCGTCTGTAAAGTTATGGGTAAAGGTAGTAGTGAAAAGAAAAATTTGTTTACATAGCTCACAAGTTTCTGAAATAGGGATGTGCGCACCCTAATTGCTGTCTATATATAAACACACCTGCCAATATATGCAGAGAACGTTATATACAGCCAGTTTTCAGTTACCAATAGGTCTGTGTACGCAATTCAGCGGAAGACTGGGCAAGTCAGAACGCTAAGTGACTTTGAACATGGCATGGTTGTAGGAGCCAGACACGCGTGTATCTGGAACACTGCTCTGATTTGCCAGCACTCATTATACTCAGCCAGTGGTACGTTTCTGTGAAAACTCTGACGCGCTGTTTCTCCGCAGACTGTTCCAGAGACACATCGCGTCACTTCGCGCCAAATTGAGTCCGCCCCTATGCGTTGTACGTTATTGCGGATGGAATTTGGCAGCTGGGTTCCACTTCTGTGAACTAAAAACATAAAGGGACAGATCTGCCAAACATTCTAAAAAGGAAAAGTGGAGGTGTGGCCCGTAGCAACCAATCAGATTCTAGCGATCATGTATCTAGTACATTCTTAAAAAATAAAAGTCAGAAAATGATTGGTTGCTAAGGGCAACATCTCCACTTTTCCTTTTTAGAATGTTTGATAAATCTACCCCAATGTGTGGTTGCAGGAGGTTCAATTCGCCCCAGAATAGTGTATTACCGTTAATATTTAATTACAGATTTCTGCTCACAGCTCAGTGAGCAGCAAACAAAAATCCCACGTTGAAATTACTGTATTAACGGTAATTATGCGCACTATTACTGTAATATCGGTAATAGTGCACAGGCCAATTGAATTCCCCCTTAACAATAAAACATAATATTATACAATAATGTATTACCTATATGTAATGTACAATGCTGCCAGTAGGACTAGCATCATGAAATAATTATAGCGATCCAGTGCAAAGTATTTCATGAGACAATCTACAAGATTGTAATTCTCCACATTTTGAGAAATGTTTGGTTGTGTGCTTTAACTAGCAGACATTGAATTAAACACAGTCCTGCCATAATTTTGTAAGATGTCACAAAGCATGGATTCATTTTAAATTATCCTTTTGTACCAATGATATATATATATATATATATATATATATATATATATATATATATATATATATATTATATATATATATATATATATATATATATATATATATATATAAAATTTAAATTAAGTCACTTTTTATTACACCCAGGTGTAGATGTACTACAGCTTCTAATAAAGGAAAGTGGCGTTATTGCCCATAACGACCAATCAGCTTCAGCTATCATTTTCTAGAATGTAGTAGATTAGTGATGGCTAGGATCTGATTGGTTGCTATGGGCAACATTTCTACTTTTCTTTTTCTGGATTCCGTCTGATTCTGTTTTGCACTTGATGCACTTTGCCATATTTCTCTATATTGTCTCTTGTCAAGCACTGTGTATGTAAACGATTACATACGTATATGTAAACACAATTCTTGGCATTATGGAGATTCTGGGTAATGGTGTGTACGAGGGGGGAAGGTTTTCCTGAGGACATCTGCTGCCCGTGCACTGTAGAGCTTTTTTTAGCTTGTCCCCTGTTGTACTGTTTAAAGATTCACTCCAGGCTGTTATTAGGTAGTGTATATTTATAACCGGTCCGTCAACTGCCAGAGCGAGCGCTCTGTGATAAATGCTAATTCTGTTCTAGGAACCGGCTGCCATGGCAGCATTAACACTCTCCACCACGGAAGCGTTGGCCGTTCTACCCTGGCATCTGTGCAAGTATCAGTCTGTCCTCACCTTCAAATAATGATCTGTTTGTATTTCTGTCCACAGCAAATGAAGAGCACTAAATAACAGCTGTGGTGAATGTAACATTCAGAAAGAAGATTTACTCAGTTTAAAGCTTCTCTACCACCTATGAGATCGATCTTACTGAGCTTCTCCATTCAATAGATGGAACCCTGGGGTTGGTCCATGCGGCCGCTTGTCCAGGAGCTCCGTTAATCCTGCGGTACAGAACTGGCAGATGAATTATGCTCTCCACTTTGAAAAAATAAATCTCTTAATTGTGGCTTGATTGGTGTCCCCGTTGACACACCATTCCTGTTTTTGTCCAGGCTTTGAGAGCAAATATGGCTGCCATTTCTGTCTCAGGTTCTCAGTTGGCCTGTGCAAACATTATTAGACGTTGGCTCCCGTTCTGAATGTGGAATGACAGGATCAGTTGCCAACTTGGCCACCTGCGTAGGGGAGCGGAATTAGACATCTGGATGTTGGATGCCAGCATTACCTGCACACATAGGCAGAGAAGTCAATCTTATGGGCATGGCCCAAAATGTTGGGCAGCACAGTGGCCTAGTGGTTAGCAATTCTGCCTCACAGCACTGGCGTCATGAGTTCAATTCCCAACTATGCCTTATCTGTGTGGAGTTTGTATGTTTTTCCTGTGTTCACGTCGGTTTCCTCCCACACTCCAAAAACATACTGGTAGGTTAATTGGCTGCTATCAAAAATTTACCCTAGTCTGTGTGTCTGTCTCTCTCTCTGTCTGTGTGTCTGTCTCTCTCTCTGTCTGTGTGTGTGTTAAGGAATTTAGACTGTAAGCTCCAATGGGGCAGGGACTGATGTGAGTTCTCTGTACAGCGCTGCGGAATTAGTGGCGCTATATTAATAACTGATGATGATGATGTTCCCATTCATTTTGATATGGATTATTCTTGGTCAAGTGTTACCCAGTGATTTGGTCATTTTACTGGTAATGCTCTGTGTGACCTGTATATTCAGTGCCACAATAACATCTTAGCTAATACACCTTAAATGATGAACTTTACATATTAGATTGCGTGACGCTTGGCGCATCCTGTCCTTTTAGTGATGTCACAAATGGAGATTGAGCATCCAGAAATCCGTTACACAGATGTTTCAGCTGAATTTTGGGACAAGAATCTGGTTTTCAAGTACTGTTTATTGGTAGTGAGTCTAGAGCGGGACACAAGGTCAGAAGGAAGCTTTAGGAGGATAGATAGTGTATCATTAAGGGCTTCAGAACCTACTGTTTGTTCATCGCTTGTATTTAATAGATGAAACAGTGAAGTAAAGATGATTGAATTATTGCTTCAAGTCTGGGAGAATAATGATGAAATAAACTCTGGCAGACTGCAGTAATATGTGCAATTTGATAGACTTTAAGAAATTCTGTTTTATAGAGAAGATTGGGGATAAAATTCCATTTGTATAGAACATTTTGTATCATTCACACTTGTGGATCTAGTTACATTAGTTACTGTTCTTCAGTATGAATATAGGTAGCACTATCACTCGCTGTCAATGCAGATGAGAAGCTAGGCATGACTGTAGGATTTAGACCTCATGGTGCCCTAGGCAAGTAACTGGTTTGGGCCCCCCTCCCTGAAAAAATCCATAGCCCCTCACACACACACACACTATACAAATACGCTGGCCCCTCACACACACACTATACAAATACGCTGGCCCCTCACACACACACACACACACACTATACAAATACGCTGGCCCCACACACACACACACACACACACACACTATACAAATACGCTGGCCCCTCACACACACACTATATAAATACGCTGGCCACACACACACACACTATATATAAAATGCCTGGCCCCTCACACTTACACACACACACACACACTATACAAATACACTGGCCCCTCACACACACTCACACACACATACACACACACACACACACACACACACTATACAAATACGCTGGCCCCTCACACACACACACACACACACAGAATATGTACATAATATAACAATTTTACTTACATTTCTATTGCCCGACATTCAGTGGGAGTGAGGAGGAGAGCAGACTGCCAGGGCTGTCGCGCAATCAGGTGACTGGTTTTTGTTTTTGTTCTCTTTATTAAATTGGCCGTGATTTTTTTTTTTTTACTATGCCGGTGGACAGAGGGGGGTGGCAGATGGAGGGGAGCGCCCCTCCTCCTTGCCTACCCCGTTCACCGTTGGCTCTGAGGGGAGGGGGGGGCCTAGCGGTAAATTCGGCGCTGCCCAGCATCGGCAATTCTGGTGTTTACCACAATGTGTATGATAAGCCCATATTACCAACTTATACCACTTTCATACTGCCGCCCCGGCAATATCCCGGGTTTTTCAAGCCGGGTTTTTGCCGGGGCTCGGAGCGTCCCAGCTCAGAAACACCATTCATACTGCACCTCAGACCCGGGAATTTCCCGGGTTGACCCCATTCATACTGCACAAGTCTGTGCCCTGGCAATTTGTGGGAGTCATCACCAGAGCAGTTTTCATTGGCTGAAAAATGGTGATGTCATTGAAACCTAAACTCCTTCTCGAATCTTTCACGGGCTCCCACCGATGACATCATCCTCCAGAGACAGGCAGACAGCCAATCAGCTTGTTTTCTGTGCAACCCGGGTTGAAAAATCTGGGTTGCACCATTCATAGTGCAGGCAACCCGGGTCCGACCCGGGAATTACCCCTCAAAAAATCCTGGGTTGAAGACCCGGGTTTTTAGACCCGTTATTTTTGACTTGTACCATTCATACTGCACCAAGACCCGGGTCGTTTGAGTTCGCCCCGGCAAAAACCCGGAATTTTGGTGCAGTATGAATGGGGTATTACACTCTCCCTCCGAGAGATCCTGAACATTCCGGGAGACACGGCCAGTGTGGGTAATGCTGAGAACATCAGTGGGCGGAGTTACCAAACCTTTTTTTTTTTAAATGTATGATCAACCACAGTTAGCTTTCCAGATCTGATAACAGATTCCTACAGGGCGCATATTGGACCTCAGATTTAGAGTTTGGAAGGGAGTGTGCCCTATCTCAACTCTAAATTACAGCATAAAAAGAAGCTGTCTGGTATTTGTGTGCTAAAAATCAGCCTGTTTGTTAGGGGTAATTTTTAAGTGTAGGCACTCTCCCGGATCGAGGGCGGCTTAGGAAGTTCCCAAAACGCGACGCCGTGAATCGTGACGGGACTCTGGTGTCACCCCACACCCCCTCCCACACTTCCCTGTTGACCTCTCCTCCAGGCTATCTGGGAAATGTTAGCATGTACGCTTCTTTAGGATCAACGGGCTTCTTGCGAAGTCTTTCAGTTGAGGTACAGACAGGACATCTAATGTACATACAGACACATTCTTCCTCTGCAAATCAATCTTTTCTTAAAGCTCCAGGTCGAATTTAAAACTTTAGAATCCAATTTTATATTTGTTACCGCTAGTTTATTTAATGCAACTATTATTGTAGCTCTTGTTCCTCATTAATAAATGCTGATTATATTATTGTAAAGAGTTATGTGCGTTGGTTTTCCATGTATTCTCTCGCTCCTCTGAACCCAGTTGTCCAAGCCACGGCTGTGACTTCAGCCAGTGCGATGGGTCATGGAAAGGGTTAAACCAATCCTGCGATTATATTCTGTTCTCTCTGAAAGATTTGCAGCCCTCGGCCAGGACAAAAACACACACAGCACAATAGTGTTTAATGCAATCTAATACTCATGAAAATAGATTTGGTTATTTTATTAAATTTTTCTCCCGTCTTTTCTCTGAAACAGCAGCAGGTAAATATTTCATGAGACATAACCCAGCCAAATCACCTAGAGGCTGAAATTCTCTCCACTTTGCCTGTGCAATGATATCAAGCTTGTCATCCTTGATATAGCGCTTAGCAAGGCTATAGGGAGGCGGCTCTCCGCTCCGCAGCCATCCGTCACGCCCTGAATATTTTATAGGCACTTTTGTGCTTATATGTATCGAGATTAGCTCATTATTCACTTTGCTAGATAGAAAAACAAGCACAAGTCTTACACTGTAAGCATTATACTGTACTTTGTGATTTGTTTTATGTGCTCTCTCTTACCGGACTTCGTAGAGGAAGTCAATGGGAAAATCGTTAAGAGACTTGTGACGATGCCAAGCTCTCTTCTCTTGTTGTCAATTAGGCTAACGATGATTAGCTTTGCTGTAGGAACATTATGCTGGATGGAGGTAAGAGTAAGTCTAGCTAGAAGGTGCAATACTTGGCAAAATACGTTGCACTGCGCAGGGAGCAAATCACAGATGTGTGGACATATTTAGAGTTAGGATGGGGCGTGTCCTATCCCAACTCTAAATTGCAGTGTGAAAATAAAGCTGTCCAAGAATTGTGTGCTACATGCAAAAGCAGCTAGTATGTTCCTTGCATGCAAAGCACCCCTGGCATAGCAACACAATTTGTCCAGGTGCAAATGTTGCACCCTTTATTTGGCTTTGCTCCTAACTGTAAATGACACCCAGAACCTATACTTTTATATGGGTATTATTTACCTAGTTCATTATGTATGCATTCTGGATATTGTTAGCATTAGCCAGCATTTCGATAATATCTAATAATATGTGACATTCCCAGAGGGTCTGCAGCAGAAAGCATGGACCAATGTCTACATGATATTGGCCTTTGAGGTCTCTTCAGAATAAAACATACACACTGTTTGTGGTGGCGGATTCACTTTCTAGTACAACTCTTCTGGAGATGCTCTGCTGATTCAGTTCTTGCTGAGATCCTGTATCTTCCGTATGGTTCAATTGTTTTTTAATCCTTTGATTGCCACCACTGTGAGAATGTAGGGTGATGGATGTCCCAGACTTAAGGTACCAGGGCTGATACTACATTGATGCCCACAACCTCAGTGTTCCGAATGGCTGTGAACTTAACCGAGCCAAAGTGCAACCCAGCTCACCTCCGGGAAGCGACCAAGTGTCCATCTGTTAAATGGAAATTTATATACATGTTACTATTACCCTCCTAAGTAACCAAACCACCTACAAACATGTTTATATAACTAGAAATGCAGAATTCAGTTTGTGTAAGAAGCTAAGGGAAAATACTAGTCCCTAGTCCAACTTTAGTCCCTATTTAGTCCCTTACGGAGAGTTGGATTGTCTATTCACATTACTTGATATTTACAGGAAAGACGACCCCCATCTGATTTTTAAAGGAGAAAACAAAAGATGTTTGTATTTAACTTGTGGTTTATATCATACTTGCCTTCCGGGAGACTCCCGAAATTCGAGTAGGTCTCCCAGACTCCCGGGAGAGCGGGCAAGTATCTCGCATATGGCAACTTGCTCCTCAAAATGACGCAATTTGTGGTGAATTGCGTTATTTTGGCCCCGCGCCCCGTGACAAAAACGTCATTTTGTTGCGGGGGGCAGTGGCAAAATGACGCAATTCACAGTGCTCCCGCCCTCCAACCATGCTCCCCTGCCCGGGATCTCCCGGAATTAAGTTTCCAAAAGTTGGCAAGTATGACAATTTGTGATTGTATTAATTTCATTTTCCGTGGAACATGAAAACTTTAGCATTGATTAATAACACTGCAGACACTATTCTCTCTTGTGCATACAACACTTTCTTCTTACATTATATTGTGTACAAACAGGGTAAGGCAGTGGTTCCCAAACTTTTGCAGTTCGCAGCACCCTTAGAGTCTCCATAATTATTTCAAGGCACCCCTCCAAAATAATTATCGAGCAGTCCCGTTTTATAAGTAGTCAAAAAAACGTAATGAAAGTATTTAGGTCAGGACAGAGATACTTATTTAGTTGTATGCAAAAATAATACACATAAATCCAAGGGAAAAGAATATTTTTATATATATTTTTTTCAATTATATTTCTGTCAAAGAATAATTTACAGCTAACACACACTCTGCGCCCCTCTGCATCCACACACTCTGTGCCCCCTGCATCCACACACTCTGTGCCCCCTGCATCCACACACACTGTGCCCCCTGCACCCACACACTCTGTGCCCCCTGCATCCACACACTCTGTGCCCCCTGCATCCACACACTCTGTGCCCCTCTGCATCCACACACTCTGTGCCCCCTGCATCCACACACTTTGTGCCCCCTGCATCCACACACACTGTGCCCCCTGCACCCACACACTTTGTGCCCCCTGCATCCACACACTGCGCCCCCTGCATCCACACACTCTGCGCCCTCTCAGCATCCACTCTCTGCCCCCTCTGCATCTGCGCTGTGGCCACTCGCTGTCCCCCCTCTGCATCTGCGCTTGTTCCCCTCGCTGTGCCCCCTCTGCAACCGTGCTCTGCCCCATCGCTGTGCCCCCTCTGCAACCGCGCCCTGCCCCCTCGCTGTACCCCCTCTGTATCCCGCCGTGGACAGTCAGAAGAAAAAAAGAGAAAAAGAAAAAAAAGAAAGAAAAAAACGTACCAATCCTGCGGTGCCCGGGACCCAGTATCCTACTCCCTCCTGCTGCTTCTCACTGAATATGTCGGGCGTGATGATGTCAGTGAGAAGCGAGGAGGGAGGAGGATGCTGGGTCCCGAGCGCCGCCGGATTGGTAAGTTTTTTTCCGTTTTTTTTTTTCTTCTGACTGTCCACATCCTGTCCACGGCACCCCTTTGACAGCACACAGTTTGGGAACCTAGGGGGTAGGGTGACTTTAAAATGAACTACTAACACTGTCAGGCCGCATTGCTGCGCTCGCTCTGTGCGATCTCTATTACTGATGGGGTTTAAGCTTCGATTGAACAAATACACTTAAACACACTTATTTTTTTTACATTATTCTCTTCCCACATACTTTTTGAGTGCAAAATATATGTACTTGAACACAGTGTCAAAAGAGAAAAGCTTATCTGTCCCTACTAAATAGAGTAATATACAATTTGTCGGACTATAGTACAAAATAAAAAATAGAGTTTATGCAACAAATGCCGGTGAATTGGCAAAAATGAATGCCAAAATCTTTCCACACTTGTGGCAGTGAAAAGGTTATTGTTGACTTCAGACATAATTTTAACTAACACCAAAGGTTTTAATTACACACATCCACCACCAAACTGTTTATCTTGATAGTTAGAACTCCATCGATTGCGTTTTATATGGTGACGACTGATTACTTTAATATAAATCTTTTTACAACATGGTAAGCAAATAAGATGTTTTAGTCACATTGCAACAAGCAATTTCCTTTCTGTCAGCCTCGCCTGACGTCTGTTTGTTCATGACGGATAAGAGAGAATAGTCCAGAGCTACATGGCCGTTGGGTTTGAGCTCTTTTCGTGAAACCGACACACGTTTGTCGCTCTGCAGAGGGAGAATTAAGAAAAATTACAAAGTCCGACCTGTTTTATTTTCGATTTTCTCTATCTGAATACACCACTAAAACCTCCTTCTTTCTTAAAAACAAAAAACAACAGGATATCATTTATTTCAATAACTGTTACGCAAAGGGGGAACCGGAGAGTAACGCCTTAATTCATCTCTGTAAGATTGGTACGGCCCCATCTAGAATACTGTGTTCAGTTCTGGAGGCCATATCTCCAGAAGGATATCAATACATTACAGACTGTATAAAGAAGGGTAACTAAAATGGTGCATGGCCTACAGCACAAAATTACCTGGAAAGGCTAAAGGATCTTAATATTTATAGTTTGGAGCAGAGAAGGGAAAGGGGGACATGATAGAAAGTTTCATATATATCAAGGGTTATAAGAAGGTGCAGGAGGCAAACATTCTACAAGGGAAGAGAAGTATTAGAATACGAGGACATGTACTGACACTGGGGGGAAGAGAAGTATTAGAACACGAGGACATGCACTGACACTGGGGGGAAGAGAAGTATTAGAACACGAGGACATGTACTGACACTGGGGGGAAGAGAAGTACTAGAACACGAGGACATGCACTGACACTGGGGGGAAGAGAAGTATTAGAACACGAGGACATGCACTGACACTGGGGGGAAGAGAAGTATTAGAACACGAGGACATGTTCTGACACTGGGGGGAAGAGAAGTATTAGAACACGAGGACATGCACTGACACTGGGGGGAAGAGAAGTATTAGAACACGAGGACATGTACTGACACTGGGGGGAAGAGAAGTATTAGAACACGAGGACATGCACTGACACTGGGGGGAAGAGAAGTATTAGAACACGAGGACATGTACTGACACTGGGGGGAAGAGAAGTATTAGAACACGAGGACATGTACTGACACTGGGGGGAAGTAGGTTCAGAGGAAATGTGAGGAATGACAAGTTCACAGAAAGAGTAGTGGATAAGTGGAATAGTTCCCATCAGAGGTGGTAGAGACTAATACAGTTGAGAAATTTAAACATGCTTGGGACAGACATAAGGATATCCTTACAAAGAACTGAGGACCAAATAGGGTTTGAGGTTACCATAGGTTAAAAAATGGGCAGAATAGATGGGTCAACTGGTTGTTATCTGCCATCTGTATGTTTCTATGTAGACAGCTCTGTTTTCTTATCTGCGACTCACCAGGATACAGGCGGTTTTAGCTCCGTAGTGGGACATGGGAGGAGAGGTTGTGCAGACACAACAGCTCTGTTTTGGCCATCTTCGGCCTCTTGCATGAAGCCGCTCTGGCATGCCAGGGAAAAGAGATCCCGTGCCAGGGTTGCCAATCCCTGATATAGAGAGTAGTGAATGTTGGCTGTAATCACAGTATTTACAGATAGGCTGACAATTTGATGGATTTTTAGTAGTCTGTCCCACTAGCAGTAATCAGTGACTTTGGTTCAATCCCCGGGCAGACATGACTAACTAGGGTTCTTCTCAAAGGCTGTCATTTCACACATCTTGCCATGATGTATAGATGATACACATTTTAGCGATTGACTTGTAAGCTGGGGTCTGCCGCTCAGTGTTCTTATCTGACTGCTATGTACAAACAGTGCTTAGGCACTAGGAAGGCTGTTTTTATACTCCTGATCCTGACATCAACACCGCCGCTGGAATGCGCCTCGGACCCTATGATAATCCGGCGCACTGACTGCACCACGTCAAGTGTTTCCATTGCTCCTGATGTTTTAGAATGTACCAAACCCTCGGCCAGTTCCTGACTAGGATTTTGAGTTCTCCTTTTGTTCACTATTAGTGCACCTCTATTTAATTAATTAGGTGTATCCTGAATATGGAGACATTGCTGCCAGCACTTACTAACACTGTGACCAGCTCTATTCTGACATCTCTGATCCCCAGGCCCTTGGCTTATGAGTCAACTACGAGTACAGGTATCATTGAAACATTAATATTTGGCACCTCTTCATGTCTCAGAGCACCCTACTTGTTGAAGAGCGTTTTCCCAATTTTTAGTGCCAGTTTTATTATGGCAATTGAATACTGAGGATACTCAAGCCTTAGTTTTGTCCCTACTCCCGTTACTGATCCCTGAATTGCCACCAGCCACTGGGGCTCATTCCTCATTGTACAAACTGCGCAGGTTTTGCCGCATCCGTTACATAGGGTTAAATAACGGGCATACTGTAATGTAGCAGGTGCGACCATTGTTCCCCTTCATTGTTTACCTCCTCCGTCAATTCCGCTTTTCTTCCTAAGCTGTAACATATTTTCCGACCCTTCATTAATTTTTGAATTAAAAACCTTCAGTGAAAGGGCAGTGAAATAAAGAGTTTCCCAGAGAGAAATATTGTAAAATGTCATGAATTTAAAAATGTTTCAAATGTCCTTTGAGTAGTTTAAATATTTCATCAGTGAGCGTTCACCCTGGGACATGGATCGGACAAAACTCCTGTCTATCCTCTGCATCAAAGTCACCCTAATAATAGTTTAGTTAGTTGTTCCTGTTAGTGACTCCTATGCGACACTTCTTTATGGTGATTACAGTATTAAACGATTGTCTCCTGATGTTTTATTAGTATACAATAATGATTATTATTCCAAAATGTTATTCTATGCGCTACCTAGTCTTGTAGACCTCTTTATCTCCCACAATCTACTATGTAAGTTTCAAGTGATCTTGATTTGTTCGCTTTGTAGCTTGTTGGTATTGATTTGTGTTTTATATTTATAACCCAATGTTTTCCCTTTGTATTTGTCTTAATGGACTGGGGGGAAATACTTTTACTTTTCACTGTAGAATGAATAAATTAAAAATTAATTTTATATTTCATTAATGCTATGATTATTAACCTGGTGGTCCAGTGAGGAACCGGGAGAGGGAAGAGTCTGGTATAAGAATTCCTCTCTCACATCTCCAGAGTATGATACCGCCTGGTTCTCATGACTCATGACTGGGCAGCATGGTGGCTTAGTTGTTAGCACTTCTGCCTCACAGCACTGGGGTCATGAGTTAGATTGCCGACCATTACCTTATCTGTGAGGAGTTTGTATGTTCTCTCTGTGTTTGCGTGGGTTTCCTGTGGGTGCTCTGGTTTTCTCCCACATTCCAAAAACATACTGGTAGCTTCATTGGCTGCTATCAAAATTTATCCTAGTCCCCCCCCTCTCTCTCTCTCTGTCTGTGTGTGTGTATGTTAGGGAATTTAGACTGTAAGCTCCAATGGGGCAGGGACTGAGTACTCTGTACAGCGCTGCGGAATTAGTGGCGCTATATAAAATAACTGATGATGATGGTTGCCGCATTCAGACCCCTGAGTCAGGAACCAGAGGGAGTCGGAGCCGCACATTGCTCCTGTTGAATCAGGAATAGCTTGAATGGTGCTCAGTAAGATCCCAGCAGTGCTCTAGGACTGGGCCCTCAGGATTTGGCTCTGTTGGAGCTAAGTTTGTTCTCAAAGTCAGTTTGGGAGGAAGATCTTTAAATAAGTGGCAGGAGCAGATGTCAGGAAGAGTCCAGCTAAGAGGTGCTACACACAGCTCGGAAAGCATAAGTCAGGCATTTGTGAAGGAGCCTGGTTGGTGCAGCGATTACTTTCTTACAGCTGACACCATGTTGGTGGTTGACAAGGTGGCAAATTAAGAGCATCACTTCTTTCTATGATGGTGTAAGTCTACTTACATTATTCTATTTTACCCATAATCCCCTTGTCGACACCTTCTCTGCAGTGACTCTGCTGGGTTATCGTCCACTCAGAATACAATATTTTGGGGGAATGGTCTAATGACAGGGGATAGGTGAGACATCATTGAGACAATGTAAAACTATGTCTAGCATACAAAGCACAACATTAATAACCACCTGCCTAATATTGTGTAGGTCCCCGTCATGCCAACAAAACAGCTGTGACCCATCGAGGCATGGACTCCACAAGACCTCTGAAGGTGTCCTGTGGTATCTGGCACCAAGACGTTGGCAACAGGTCCTTTATTTCCTATACATTGCGAGGTGGGACCTCCATCACTCGGACTTGTTTTTCTAGCACATGTCACAGATGCTCGATCAGATTGAGATCTGGGGAATTTGGAGGCCAAGTCAACACCTTGAACTCTTTGTCATGTTCCTCAGACCATTCCTGAACAATTTTTGCAGTGTGGCAGGGCACATTATCCTGCTGAAAGAGGTCACTGCTATCAGGGAATTTCATTGCCTTGAAGGGGGTGTACTTGGTCTGCAACAATGTTTAGGTAGGTGGCTTGTTTCAAACGAACATCCACATGAATGCCAGGACCCGCCGTTTACCAGCAGAACATTGCCCAGAGTATCACACTGCCTCAGCCGGCTTGCCTTCTTCCCATAGTACATCCTGGTGCCATCTCTTCCCCAGGTAAATGACCCACACGCACCCGGCCGTCCACATGATGTAAAAGAAAACATGATTCATCCGACCAGGCCTTATTCTTCCATTGCTCCATGGTCCAGTTCTGGAGCTCTCGTGCCCATTGTAGGGGCTTTCGGCTTCCAACACCTCAACTTCTAGAACTGACTGTTCACTTGCTGCCTAATATATCCCACCCCTTGACGGGAGTCATTGTAACCAGATAGTCAATGTTTTAATCAAAGTAAAGGATAACTTCACTTTACCTAACAAATTATGTATGGGTGGTCTTAGAGAAAATAAATAAAGTAGTTTCCTCAGCAGACAGAACCTATAATGCTGCTTGGAATTAGATATACACCTGGTTACGAGCAGTAGATCCTCCCCCCTGATCATAGCATGAAAACAGGTAAATGATTTGTTGTTCTCGCCTAACTCTACCCCGGATTACAATTTTAGTTTAGTGTGTTGTTATCCTTTAACCTTTGGCTATCTGTGTACGCATCTGCTTTGTGCTTATATAGATATATTCTTAGAGAATAAAGGTAAGCCATGTGTAGTAAATGAAGAGGACGTTCGGCTGTACCTGGGAAACATGTAAACCAGATCCCCGGTTGCTTCTGTTCCTCTTCGGTGGATCACATTGGTATTGCCGAGATTCTTACAACTCCACCTCCCCCATATAACTTTGTGTTTATATTCTGTGTATATAGAATATTTCTATACACTCTGTTGGATGGATCCCAGTATTCCAGCCGTGAGCCATGTCATAGAAACATAAATGCTTCATCTTATATAGTGTATTTGGGTCTTTAATCAAGCTGGTATTTTATACGCTATACAGTCGTTCTCATAGAATATGTTCCTGGTACCCATGTAACTTTATCTTCTACAGTCCTCTTCCACTTGTGTTGAAACATGAAGCTATAACTACTGGCCAATGTGTCAGACATCAATTGTACCATCAATACAATGACTCCATGTAGTACAGAATCATCTGTAATGGGCAGATATAAAAGGCAGTCGACATAGATCAAAGCTCTAGGCTGATATTCATCAGCCGAACTCCTGCAATTGCAATATGTTAGAACATATAGAACTATAGCCGCTGTGGATATTAATCTGATATTGTTCTATATACATTGGATATAAGATATCAGGAGACATAACTAATGTTTGGGAATGAGGTTTGTTCAGACCTAATACTTACCAACTGCGTCATGGAACTTATACCGAAATATATATGATATATTTTTACTCCTATATATAAAGAATATTTATAACACATACCATTGCGACCGGCTACCCTGAATGGTCTATTTTTATATCTCTGACACTTATTTTTCATACCTTTTATCACTTTCTTTATTTTTAATGTTTTTGCAGACATCTGAATTCTGGTTACTAGATTTTAATATAACTACTAATAACATTTTGTTTTTGCACTGGAGTGGAGTGCCAGGAAAACCAACTTCTTTCAGGTGACCCCTGTCACCATTTGTTCTTCTGATAGATCAAAGCTCGTCAGTGAATACAACAGAGAAATCAGTGCACCCTGGTCAGGTATACTGAACTGGTGTTTAATTGATGCCAGGCTTTAACTTTTCTACATGTCAACCAAGGATTATGACACGTCAGGACACTCCCCCGTACATGCATGCGGTGGTAATCCCAAACCGACATGAAGAAGTCCTACAAATAAAATCAGATTTAGTGTAAAACTAATGTCAAAAGAAACAGACTTAACTTGAAGCCGACGCTGGAGATCTCCGATTGGATCACCATGCTGACAGGAAGTTATTACGATTGGACAAGTCTTCGGCCCTGCAGCTTTATGTCATCGCAACGTCTGTTAATAGAAATTTAAAGCAGCAATGCGGGGACCCCTAAGTGTTTAAACACTTAACCTGACATTGCCGCTTTAAATTTCTATTAACAGACATCGCAATGACATAACGCTGCATGAGTGATGAAGAACAGACATGTAAGCGTATTGCACTCATTTGACCAATAATGGTTATGCTTTGGACAAGAAAGACCCTTTGACCAGTAACCACAGACTACTGACCAGTAACCACAGACTCCTGACCAGTACACTTAATATAATCCTTTATTTATATAACACCTACATATTTAGCAGTATTTTGCAATCAGATAATGTTTATTCACATCTGACCCTGCTCCAGTGGAGCTTACAATCTAATTCCCAAACACACACACACACTAGGTTCAATACACTGGAGGGTTGCGAGTCCACAGCGATGGCAGGCGACACTACTAACTTATGTGCTGCCTACTACCTGCTGTAGCTGTTTCTTTCTCCTGTTCTATCATCTAAAGAAGACTAGAATACTCTCTATTGACTTTTACGCCAAGTGGCGTTACGTGAGTGTTAATTGCTTTATGTAATACTAGTGTCTTTAACGGTGTGCATTACCAAACTGTTTTCATTTTCATAATATCCTTTGTTTTAGTAGCAGTTTTATGTTTTAGCTATTTTTCTAGGACATCTGACAATTAACTGGGTATTAAAGCTTCTTTTGAAAGTTTATAGTCCTAAAATAGATGTTTGCGTAATACAAAACTGATCTTCAAGATATATAAAATATTTAATACATTTTAATACTCTTATTTCGATTTCATGTTTTAGTTTTGTCCTAACAAGCAACAAATATGTTGGATGGTAAAAGAGTTTTTATTACAACCCGAGAACAGACTCATTTAATATGTAGCTACAATAATTGTATGTTTAATTATCAAACACAAAGTTGCAACAAAATGAATTAAATGCATCATTAAATGGGAGCAGCACCTGTTGATTGCAGCTGTAATTACTTTCTGCTAGAATATCATGCAGCATGGTGTGTACATTGTGTTTTAATTTATTCTCCAAAGCTTGTTTCATTTTATTAAGGTATTTTCATTAACGTTCTTCGTGGGAGCTTGCAGAGCGGATGCCGATTATATGTGTATCCACAGAACTAAATTTTATGTCGTCCTGTTCATCTATTTATCACCACACTTAGCCTTGCTAATATAAGATGTTATAAAATGTGTTATAAGACGAGAGAGTTGCAGCCATGTGATTATTGTAATAATACTCAGCAGGGATTCCTGCCGTCCCCACTTCATATATCATTCCCAAGCATTTCAGCTAATTGACCCTGCCCACCCCCCCTAAAAAAAAACAAAAAACAATAAGGATGGATGTATATGAAGTATTCATGACATACAATGCAAGAGATTTGAGACGTTTAAGAGACTTATGTATGCACTATTGTTTTTTACAAGAAGAAGACTTTTATAGATGTAATTTTAAATTTCATCCATATATTGAGAACATTTTTTATAAAATATTGCATAGTCATTTTGCAGAGAATAAGATATTATCTATTATTTATAAGCCTCCACAAATGGTCTTCAGCGCCACAGGAGTAGACATTTGCAGTAATGCACAATACACAGACTATGAAAAATACATAATTACATAATACATAATTACACTATACATAGTTATGCAAAGACCAGTCAGCTACGCATAGTATTGCAGATCAAGCTAATACCTAGACAGTGAGCATAAGCATAAGTAATACTCAGGTGAAGTAGGCTTTGTGTCCAGGAGTATGGGGCTGGGGGAGCCGGCCTAGAGGTGCAGAGGAGAGACGCGGAAGGTGTACTGGTCGCAGGAGAAGACCAGGATCAAGAGCCCCTCTCGTAAGAGCCTACATCCTTAAGTGAAGAATAAAAGGAGGATTACAGCAGGGCGTGAAGACTCAAAGTTGCAATAGCAGCTAAAAATCTGGAATGAGTTGCCACTGAGAGGCTTTCCAACATCTAGGCAGGTTCTCTTGGCCAATGTAGAATATACGACCACAACAAAGTAGATTAACTAGCGGTTGGGTCATAGTGCTCTATGTGTAGTCCGTGATAACATCTAAAGTCAAACCAAGAGTTCCAGGTGGGATTTCATTAAGCGCAGTGAAATGTTAGTAGATGGGGCCATGGGAAGATAAAAAGCAACCGTCTGTTTCTGTCCTCTGTGCCTTCCCTCTGGCCTCCATTCCCCTCCTCACCTTATGGCACTGTAGTCCTCGCACAGCGATGCCAATTCACAGAACATCTCATCCCACAATTCCTCTCTTGTTCATCATATTGGCTAAAGGATCTTCTACCCCATAAACTGAGGACATCCCATACGGGCAGGATGGACACACAGCTCTGCTTGCTTACATAAATACATTGGATCAGGATCAGAACAAGGAACCCAGAAAAGTAAAGTAAAGTTTTCATTTGCAGTTGCAGGAGAAGGCGGAGAATTGCTGCTACGGCAATAAGTCGTTCCCTATTAATAGTCTCGTTTGCTATCGAGAGATCAAAGTCAGTATCTGATAGAATTAATCGACTACAGTAAATTTGACATCTTTTACTGCTAACATGTAAAGAATATAAACTGTATTTATAAACAGAAGTAGATAACTGTGCCCGTCTGCTTCCTGACATGGATTAGCTACCCTGGACGTATAGGATGGCCGTGCTGCTTACATTGTATCCAGATGTATGTGATATCCATGCCCTGCTGCTCCTCTCTGTTGGTAATGGGTAGAGAGTGGAACTGGTCTCCACTCCGTACAAGGTAAGCAGTAGGAGGTGGTGTGGTGCCCAAAAGTATGCATGCCCCAGCCCTGTATAAATGCAGAATACATGTAACTGCATTCAGGAATCTTAATAACTGTTTCTTATCAAAGCACCTTACATAATATTGTATATGTATAATTCCCTTATTAGTATTAGGGAATTTTATATTCGAAGGTAGAGCTAGAGATTCTCTACCTTTCTCTGTTCCAGTGTATCCACTGATCTGATTATTTGAATTGATGACATTGCGGAGTCCCTGGCTGGGAGCGATTACTTTGCTGGGAATGTAATTGTGTACGACCAGAGAGTCGCTGACTGCTTGATGGATTAGATGCAGAGAGGACCTGAGGCTCTGACTCACGGTTTGGGGTCTACCACCTCTGTTCTTACGTGTCTCTGGCAGTTAACCGGGACAATAACTTTGCTATTAATCACTTGTTTTTGCTTTTACTGCATGGATGGCATTTAAAAGGTGATTGGTGATTTGGCCGGAGTATTCAGCTCGAGCAACACGTGGTTAACGTGTCAGTGGCGGCCACAGTGACAGTCAAAATTAAGCTGCGGCAAAATTTACATTGTTACCCCACTCCTAATGGACTCTGGAATAGGCTGTAACTCTCTTACAGTTATGGATCCATAATTGTCTATAGTCTCTGATTTACAGTGATAAATTCAGGTTTTACCATAACAGGACCGGAACATATCACACTCTTATTCTCTATGCACAATACAGTCATCACTATGTAGTCTTCTTATCTGGGTTTTATTAGTTAAGATTTATTGATGTGAAATATTTAAAAATGCCCAAAAAATTACATTCTTACCAAAGAACATACAGTACATGACCAAACGCATATGGATACCTGAGCATCACATCCATATGTGCTTGTTAAACACCTCATTCCACAGCTATGGGCATTAATATTTAGTTGGTTCACCCAATCCTCCACTCTTCCTGGAAGGCTTTACACTAGATTATGGAACATGGCCTCAGGGTTTTGCATCTGCTCAAACATAAGATCGTTAGTGAGGTCGGGCACTGATGTTGGGCTATCAGGCCTGACTCACAGTCAGCGTTTCAGATCATCCCAGAGGTGTTCAAGGGGTAGAGGTCAGGCCTCTGTTCAGGCCAGTCCCGTTCTTCTACACCCAATTTGGGAAACCATTTTTTGATGGACCTTGCTTTGTGCACAGGGGCAGTGTGGCAGGAGAGGACCTTCCCCAAACAATTGCCACAAAGTTAGAAGCACACAGTTCTATAGACTTGTCATCGTATGCTGTAGCATTAAGGTTTCCCTTGGCTGGAACTAAAACTTTACAGTTGACTGCACACATTCGGGTAGGAAGCGTTCTCTTGGTATCTGCAAATCCATGATTGGTCCATCAGACAGACATATGGTGCAGTGTGATTCGTCACGGCAGAGAACGTCCGCTCCTCCAGAGTGCAGTGTCGGTGCGCTTTACACCACTTCAACGTTTGGTATTAAACATGGTGATCTGAGGCTATTGTGCGGCTCCTTAGTCATGAAGACCCTCTCCGTGAAGTTCCTGACCAACAGTTCTTGTGCTGATGTTGCTTTTGGAGGTCTTCTGGAAATCATTATTGAGTCCTGCAGCTGAAGACAGACGATTCTACATGTTTCAGAACTCTATGATCCCGTTCTCTGAACCTGTGTGACTTACTGCTCTGTGGCTAAACTGTTACTGCTCCTAGATGTTTTCACTTCACAATAACAGCCCTATCGACTGGCAGAAATTTGACTAACTGACGTGTTAGAAAAGTGTCATCTTATGACAGTGCAATCTGAGCTCCTCAGTATGGCTCATTCTGCTACTAATGTTTGGCTAGATTGCATGGCTGTATGTTTGATTTTTTGCATCTGTCAGCAATAGGTGTGGCTGAGTTAGATGGACTGTCCACATAGTTTTGGCCATATAGTGTACATGTTGGGGTTTGTAGTGCACTAAAGTCAGCCTAAAGCGGGCCACTCGAGAGCCAATCCCGCTGCTCAATGTGAGCCCTGAGTGACAGGACCAACTTCCAATTTGGCCACACACATATAGGGCCAAGCAGCCAGATTATATCCAATATAACTGGGGCCAATTAGTGCAGTTAGAATATGAACGATAGTGCTGAACTTTGACCATCTTCTGTCTGCATTTGCAGACATTTCTAATTCTGCAACAAGCATATGGCATTAGAAAATAGCAGTATTACTTTATCTATGGATTTATATTACAGCCCTTTATGTGACCAGTCCAATTAAAATAGCTGTTTGCAATTCACTCATATTCAGATTTCCACACAGTCTCATAGGTAACATGCATTTTCTGTGCAGATTGGTGTATTTACTCAGATGGTCAGTAACTTTATTTGACTTATCCTGTTTTTTGTTGTGTTGACCTTTTTCACCCACAGCAGCACAACCATTGGGCGTGTGCAGATTGGCGTACAGCTGGCAGAGCCCATCTGCGGTTTAACAGAATGCAACTGAAACAGAACTTTGAAACAGGGATAATGCAGAGAGACTGTCCATTGGAGCACAGACAACAAATACTAAACACTGCAGGATGCGTCTGTGCTCTGTCATATAGCATGAACGGCCCATTGTGTTCTTCATAGAGATCAATAATCGTTCTTTAAAGTTCAGCTCAGCTGCTTTTTGTTGAAGGGGCAACACTGGCTCATGCCTCCTTCTGGTCTATGATGTGGCTGTAGTTGTTTTCGGCAGACAAGTAGGAACTGCTCAATTGCATTTTACAAATAAGTAGTACTGAATAGCCCTCTTATGCTTTTCATTTTGCATTTAGTCCTTCTTTATCTACCAATATTTAAAACACAAGTGGAAACTAAGATGTGACCGTTCCTGACCTCTGGGTTCCAAGCCATGCCTCCCTGGTGTCGAATCTAATTCAGATTGTTCACCTGTAAGTGTGAGTTTATCAGTTACGAGCTCATCAGCTGGAGAGAATTAAATACACTGTATGGTTTGCGTGTACAATTAGCTCTGCTTTATTAGTTACAAGTCCATATCTATATAGCAAAAATCACGTATTACAGAAAACTACGCCCCAAAAGGTTTTAACCACTCATGCTCTCTTTACACAGATGTTACTACATTCTCTCATTATCACACAGGAATACTCCCCAGGGGGAGTTGGCTTATCTCCTGTCTGCTATGTCCAAGGTTATAAGTATAGCCTTGCAAATAATGAATTACTCCTACAAACTAGCTGTATCTAATCTGTCTTTAAGCTATAACAGAACAAAATGGCGATAAGACAACATAATGGCGTCAGCTTAGCAAAATCACATTTCTCACTAGCGAGATGATAAATACGTTTTGCACTATATAGGCTTCACAAGCGGCATTAATCACGTTTTTCTCTCGTTAAACCATGGAGCCCTGTAGCATTCACCGTTCTAGTTTCGAGAGGGAATGCTGATCGGCTCGTCTTCCTTCCACTTGTTGTATGAACAATTGTCTCCTTATACCATGGCGTCTTCAGATTATCTTCACTTTCACATATATTACCACACATCGATGCTGGGCTCCATGGTGTGAGCTGTCAACGTCTTAGCATAATATGTTCTGCTCTAGAGCTGGAATATTATAACTTAACTATGTGGAATAAATGTATTTTATATTTGTGGTAATATAGCGTATAGCATCGCTTCTGTAGATGTAATTTACCTCCGCAGCTGGTAAATTACATCTGCAGTCTACAATCAAAGTGTCTTAATATCGCACATAAAAGGCGTAATACGGAGGTAATTTACACTTCTACGTTTTCCTTTATTAAAGGTAATAAACCTTAAATGTTCTCTCTGCTCATACGCAGTGAAGATACAGACCATCCATCGTTTAGTTAAAAATAGTTTTGTTGAATGTTTACGGAATCATGAAATGCAGACTAGGCCATGATTAATATGAGTTTCTTCATTCAAGGAAAAGATCCATACAAATCATTATTATAAGCATATAAAAGGAATTGTAAATTAATACAATTCTTACAATTGTAAACAAATAATTTAATTAAATTCACTGTCTGTATCCACTGCACAAACTAGGTTCATGGATAGGGAAAGGGCTTTATAGATTGCGGTCTACTTATTGCGTTGTCATCTTGTCGCACTGCGTACAGCAGCAGCTAGCGATGGTACTAGGTACCATACAAAGGCTGCGGGGTCTGGGGGGCAATAACGTGAGACCTGGGCTAGGCTGCTGTCCTGGAGTCGTGAAGACGCGGCATGACGGTCGTCTGCACATTGTTTATGGGTACTTGGAAGCAGCTTCCTTCTCCCACGTCACAGCCACCACTGCAGCTATAATGTAAGCTGCAAGAAGCACCCCCCCCCCTCCCTCAGCTAGGGAGTGATTTATTACTCTATGGGTGCTGTACAGCCATTATAATGTGCAAGGGCTTAATCGTCTGTATAGAAAATGAATTGGAGACCTCCACTCATGAGACGTCTGGACTGAAAATCTCATTCATTAACATATGGTGGCACAATGCAGCCCCCATCATGTGGGTCTATGACATTGCCTGTATAATACCTTTGTTGGGGCACAGCTGGAGTAATAAATGCATCTGGGCGCTCCTGGCATAAAAAGTGTGGGTGCACTGCTGGCATAATATAGTAGAGGCTGTGCTGGGAAGGACTGGAGGCTGATGCCCAAACACTCTATCTCGGGTTCTATTTGGTCTTAATCCACCGCTGCCTATAGTTATCCAGATACATTGTATACTGTGATGTTCCACTGCTAGAACTGACTATGGAATTTGCTAATTTTCATGACTTCTGAGTGCTGGATGTTCAATTTCTTTGATACAATGGATATATAACCTGCTGTGGTGCACCTGTGTTTGTACCTTAATAAAGACAAAGTATAACATAGAGGCCACTAATAATTGGGCGTCAGACCATCATTTTAATGTTTGAACAAGACATCTCTATTTACACACTCTGTTACACGGTATCACCTGTATGTGCATGAACGTCTTTTTGGAGGCATATGTATTGTTGACCGCCGCATTCGCCCCCCCCCCCCCCCATTCAGATGGCATTAGCCTTCGCGGTCAAGCTCCAAAAAGCTAAGCTTTTCAGTGCTTGATTTATTGGCCCAGACCACAGTCCCCACTGAGAATTATGGGGACTGCAGTATTATGCTATACTGTCTGTGATATCTCCTGCGTTAGGCTTTTGTTAAATAAGTATTATTATTATTATTATTAATATTTATTTATAAGGCGCTACAAGGCATCCGCAGCGCCGTACAGAGACAAACAAAATCACAATACAATGGGAGACAGCACAGTACAGTAAACACAGCAACTCAGTACGCTCAATGCACAGCTAGAGAGGGCGGGGAAGGGGGAGGGAGGATCCGAAAATGACGGGGCCCAAGAAGGGGGGCGTGGAAGACAGGGAGACCCCCAGGGGGGAGGAGGGAGCGAAAGTGGATGTGGGGTGGAGGACCTTTGAGGAGGAGGGCTAAGTAGCTGGAGAGCAGAGTTAGAAGTGGTGGAAACAGGAGGAGAGATGGCCCTGCTCAGAGGAGCGTACAATCTAAGGTATTAAGTAGGATACTTAATTATGGCTAAACCATAAGGAAACAGGTGTTCCCACATGGTTTAGGGCTTAGCCCCTTAGATTTAACAAAATATATTGGAATAGCAGTTGTATAATTATCCAAGCATTGGAGACTGGCATTTCTGTATAGATAAATATATACATACATACATACATGCATAGATATCTGAGAGTCTGGTATTGTGGATAAATGGTAAAGTTCAGCCTAATATAATTCTATTGTCCACACAGATTTCTTTTTGTTCGGTGCCCTTGGATATGACACCAGTGAGCTTACATCTGTGTATTGGATTCAGTTGTATCTTCACAGCAGATCCGTTGTTGCATCTAAGGGCACCAGGGCTCTCTGGAGGCGGTGTTCCCCTTTAAACATTTGCTGCTCTCCCACTGAGCTCTGTTTCTGTTGTGTTGCGAGCTACAATGACCGTGTGACCCTGAGATTAGCAATTCATGGTTTATATGGAAATACAGTCACACATCATAAAGAAACTGTCTGGCGATAGGTAATGGATGGCACGCTTGTTAATAGGTATATAACACAGTGCTGAGGTCGGCTCTATAGGAAAGATCAACAGAGTTCAAACAGTGACACTCGCTCTTTTTATTAGTGACAATACAGATGGATGGGGGGGAGGAAGTCTCTTTATAAATCGAAGCACACTTGGCGGTAACAAAATGATAAATGTACTTAGGTCAACTGTATTTGTTATAGACCGACCCGTTAATAGACTGATCTTTCACGGGCTGAATTCTGTCTGATCCTCACTACACATTTTGCAATAAACGCTAATTCAAAAGGGAAACGTGGCAGAATTCTTCTGTAAACATTTACTTAATGATATTTGTTTTTAAAAATAACTGTAAAATAAGTGATGTCTGTCTTGGAAGTGGTTTAATGGTTTTGCATTTTAAAGTAACCATTATAAAAGACCCCTGGAATATAATTGAAGTCATTAATCTCCCTGTCTCACGATACAATGTATCTCATTTAGGCTTTATAAACTGCCATTTGGAATGTTGTGATTGCTTGTAGCAGATGCCTGTTACTCTAACTAGGGGTCTATTTTGTTTTGGAGGCCAGGACTGTTGTTTAGATGTCTATGGCTATGAAAGTAAAGGTGTGACTACCATAGTGGCAGGGGGTGGAGTTGTTTTGGGCCGCAGTGGTTGGAGCTGTTCTTGGCTGCAGGGGGTGGAGCTGTTCTTGGCCGCAGGGGGTGGAGCTGTTCTTGGCCGCAGGGGGTGGAGCTGTTCTTGGCTGCAGGGGTTGGAGTCGTTCTGGGCTGCAGGGGGTGGAGCAGTTCTGAGCCGCAGGGGGTAGAGCCGTTCTGGGCTGCAGGGGGTGGAGCAGTTCTGAGCCGCAGGGGGTAGAGCCGTTCTGGGCCACATGAGGTGGAACTGTTCTGGGCCGCAGGGGGTGGAGCCGTGCCTCCTTTCTTAGTGTCTTGAGTCAGTACGAGGTGTTAGACAGGTATACAAGGGGTTCTAACTGCAGGGAGCGGTGAGAAATTTAAGGTGGAGTGCAGTGCAGGAACAGGTCAGTTTCATGAATTCATTAACTTTTTGCTATATAGTTCAGCTATGGGGAGGTATTCTGTTATTTGGGATACTCCAGAAATCAGAAAAAATAAATGTATCTAATGACTGATGACTGCATTTTGTTATTAGAGTCACATACAGATGCTGTCATTGAGGGTTTCCTGCAGTCACTGCGAGGAGCACTGTTGAACAGTTTAGTAAGTTGGGGATTGCCTGGACATGAAATTAAAATGTAATTCACCATAATTTGGGCATGGTCTTTGTATTATGGACACACAAGCCCTAGAAACCAATAAGCATTTCAGACAACAGGTCCTCTACCTGTATGTGCTTAACTTGGTATTTTACTGGAAAGGAATTTTTTTTATTTTAGATTACTTTGAACGACCTTATTTAGGCTTATTCACATTCAGCTGCACATTTAGCTTTCTTCTCAATATTATCGCTGCACTAAAAGTCAGCAAAACATCTACAATAACTGAGCCCCTCTTTGTCCCTTTCTTTCTTTCCCGCCCCAGGCTCCGTTTTGCCACCCTCTACATATAAATCACTTTCACTGATGCCAAGTGACTGGTAAGGTTATTAAGTATCACTAATACTGGGTAAGTGGGTAACAATGCATGAAAACTAGCAGGATATGTTATCCATACACATTTTATAAATGACACTTTTACAGATACAATCTATTGTACTTGTAGCGTGAAATAATAGCTGAGAAATAAGGCTACACATAAAATTTGCATTGCCAATTTAGAACGTAACAGTGGGACTGAGCCTATTAAAACCTTCATCCTATTTTTAATGTGCTTTTCAGGTGTTCTTCAGTGGATGAAATGTGTATTAATATCGGATAGGTGTGAGTTCACCCTCAGGGTCGTATCCCCTATAGATTTTATATATCCATGTCTAACTCTATCCAACACCATGTTAGAGACCATTCATTCCAGGGAGATGTCATTTCTTTCCATAACTATATTTAGTCCAATAGTTTTACCGTTTTAACAAGGTACTAATGATGAGGAATGAGTGTACGTATAGACGCGGATGTCTAGACGATCCCTAATGGCTTCAGAGAGATGGTGGAAAAATATCTGCAGTGGGAGTTTACTGTAATTCAATGTAAGAGATCAATTGGAAAGAGTTTATAGTAATGCTTTAAGTGTATAATTAATATTACACGTCTTTCCATAACATGCATTACTCTCTATACAGCAAATGGTAATACATTATGTTATTATAGCACAGCCATCGGCCACAGTCTGCTCAGGCAGACATTCATGTATATACAGCCTATCGTACTAGTGACACGCCACAAAGAGGCTTATATCCTAAACCAGGGAGAGGCAACCTGATGCACTTCAGGGGCTTCATGGGCGGCCCTCTAACCTTCAAGAGGGCTGCTCATTACCCTTAATCTCTGTAATAAAACCTTACATTTAATCAAAGAAAGAGACACCTATCTGTAATAAACTATCAGCATTTTACACAGGGGTTACAGGCTATAACTAATACATCTGACAGTAAAGCAGGAGGCAGCTGGCGGCCGCAGGAGAAGACTCGGAGGGCCACAAAAGGCCCTAGTGTCACCTGTTATCCATCACTGTTCTAAACCCACAGCCATTCTCAAACACTAAGTTCCACCCCTACCAGTAGGTTCTGGAGGGCATTAGCTTACTAACTAATTCTAATCACCCTAATGAGCAATAGTCAACTTGTTTGTACTTATTTGCAATTTGCACAAGGCTTCCTCAATTTAAGTCTGCAAGAACAGTTTTTTATCCAGTATAGTAATTTTATTTGACTATTCTCCTTTAGTGGTATAGAGCCAGCATTTGCTGTAGCGTATTGCAACCAGGTGCGGGCTGGTAGGTTTCAGCCCGGGGGGGGCGCATCACATGACACGTGATGCGCCGGTTATTACACAGAAATATTGCATCGGGGGACTGGGCGGCCGGCCCTAACAGTGGTTCGATTGAGCGGCCCGGGGGACCGATGCCCACCTGCCCCCCGTCCCAGCCCGCCTCTGATTGCAACCAAATGCAGATGGATAACGTATTCGCGCCACACGCACCATCCTGCGCTGTTTTTCCCGACCATCCGTATTGCATTGTGGATTTGATCACTGGTCGTTCTGCTGCAGAGAAACCTTCGGTCTGAACAATGATGAATAAACGCAATTAAGGCCTGAAAAATTCTAAGCAGCAAATCGATGCAATGCTAAATGATTTGCCCGTTTATCCACACTACAGGTTAATGCTAATAGGGCCGAGGTCCATAGCGGCCGGCGTTGGAGACCCCGACACCTGGCAAATTTATCACCACTAAATTACCTGATGGCTTTTCTTGGGCTCTGCCAAGTCTTTACAAAAGTCTGCTGCATAGTCCGACCACATTATTACGTTATAACAACTGGATAATAGAAGGAGAATAAAAACATAACAACAACATAAAGGCACCAAATCTAGAAAGATTCCCCTATAGGTGACGGAGGACTTGTGCGCTGTGTTCTGATTTTATATCTCATCTCTGCTGTTGAGTTTTATGTTTCCCGTTACTGCAATATCTTCTCTCTCGCTGTGCGCTACCTCTGCATCTTGCTGTAACGCCGCTGATGTCAAACCCAATGGGGGCAGCCATAGTGTGACCTAATTAATAGGGACATAGGGACCTGACCGTCAAACGTATTTATTCGTCCCACAAAAGGATTGTCACAAATGTGTGTACACATAATTCCACCTGTTAAAGTGCCCATAACATCTATGTGCAGTTATCATACCAACCGACTGTCCCGATTTGATTGCTCTGTCCCACCTTTCCGATCAGAACAGCTTTGTCCAGATCAATGGGAAAGTTGTTAAGTATTCTGTTCACTGCATGACAGAGGGTGCAGTGCGCACGGCAATTAAGGTTTTTGGCGCGGAGAACGGAGCAGCCTAATGCTTCAAAAGCGCTAGGCACGCCCCGGAGCGCGAGAATCTGATTGGTTGCTATAGGCAACATCTCTACTTTGCTAGAACAAAAAGAGAGAGAAAAATGGATTGTCAGAGCACTCCTATCCAAACCAAGACAAATGGTTATATTTAAATTAAATTCTTGTTATGGGCAAATGCCTTTATTGATTCATATAGTCATAAAAACATATCTCTCCAAATGATGATATTAAACCTCATTGGTAAAAAGTGAAATATTAAAAGAAAGAAATAGATTATATGTGAAAAGAAAAAATATAGTGGTGTATTAAAAAGACCATGGACAGTGGAGCCAGATGGGAAAGCAAGGGTCATATACTGAATCAAATGTAGTCCAAACTAATTGTCACCTTTATTAAAAAATGTATATATTATATCTGGGCAGGTGAAAAATTAGTATAAATATCACTCATAATAGGAGAAACATGGGGAGGAAATATGTATTGGTGCATAAATGAAAAATACCAATAATGATCTCAGGGATCTGGGGATGAATAATATTGTTACAAATAATAATAATGTGGATACAGAACAAATTCGTTAAATATATTAAAAGATGTCTATTCACATTACTCCCCCAAAAATGTTATGCACAAATAGATCCTCCCTTGTTCAGTATAAATTGAGAAGAAATTCTAATCAAATCTTCTCCAATATAGCCTGTAAATGCTAGTAAGAAAGAATTTAATAATCCCAAAGACCTACAATAGATGCTGAGATGATATAGATAATGTACAGCTGTATTAATTACTATGAAATACCCAACAGCATCTAATTGAAAAATGTGGTCCCTATCAGATATTACATCTCTCCCTTATTATCCATATTGTTAGTGAAGCCGGATATGATATTCGTGCATATAGTCTGATCTATTGGGAGTACATGAAATGGCTATATTGATGACCCAGCGTTCCCATACTTATAAATGAACAGCGCTATTGTTAAATAAAACTAAAGCACTAACCACATTGATAAGTGGTAGGAGAGCGCTCGCGGCACCGCCACTCACTGGCTCCAATTCCGGGTATGACGTCAATAATGGCGTCAATTACCCAAAAAACCCCCAACGTACGTTTCACTTAAACAAGCTTTATCAATCATCTCAACTTTTCAAACCCGCCGGAAAACTCTCAGCTTGATACATTTACCCCCTAGATGTTCAAGCTTTGGTTCAGCTTATGACGAGTAAAGATGGCTCAGTTTAACTTACTAAGCCACATTTGATATCCAGTACCCTAAAGAGCAGTTTCTTGGGAATACACATCATTAAATGTTAATCTGCAGTAGTCTTGCTGGAGGCGATGATTTATAGGGGAATCTGAAGTCCCAAGTACACAATCAGAGGTCTATGTGTATGGAAAACAGTGGGGCAGGGAGAGGAGAGAACATTTGGGTAAATACTGCACAAAAAGCATCTCTCACCCTTTACCCTCCAGCAAAGTACACTCCTGAGACACAAACTGAAGACTGCTCTATACATCTACCAGATGAACCTTTGCATTCGCTACTAAAAAATACGACATGGAAAGTAATAGATGTGACAGATTCCTAAATCAGAAACACCAAATAACTCATTATTTTAATAATTTTTTTTACTGGTTTTCTTTGCTCTCTAGAGACGACCTTGAACAGATCAATGCACAATTTGGGCGGGTGGAATGGGGTGAGGCCAGTAAGGAAACACCTAATGCGGCCAGATGACTTTTCTCTCCAATTTTATAAGTCTTTTTTAAAAAGCAATTGACTTCTCCTTTAATTGAAATGATGATATTTCCATCTCATCCCCATTGGATCTACTAGTATCATCTGCTCATCGCTGTTATTCCCAAACTGGGGAAAGATCGCTGTAGATGTCTAAATTATCGCCCTATGTCTTCACTTAATGTTGATACAAAATTTTTAGCCAACTGTTTAATTCTTTGTTTTATCCACGTTGTTGCACTTTGTACCAGGGTAACTTTATGTATGTTCTCAACACTATGTATCCATCTAAATAATTTATTCAGGAATATTTTATTCTATCAGTCAACACTGCCAAGTCTTTTGATCAAATTAACTGCAAGTACCTACGCATCTCCCTGCAAAAATTTGGGTTTGAAGGATAATGTATAAAACTTGTCCTGACCCTGTATTCCTCTCCCTCTGACAGAATTCAGGTTAGTGGGTGGTTTTCTTTACAACCCTATGAGGCAAGGACACCCTTTGTCTATTCATAACCCTTGTATGGAATCTCTTGTGGGCAAAATCCTGCCATATTTAGATTCCAGGCGGGTCAGTGACAGAATATAATTGCATAATTTGCTGGTGACCTCGTTTATCCGTATCACGGTCACAACTAATTTTGTCTCCTGTCCAATTTTAAAATACACTAATCTATATCAGAAGCACTGAATGTAACAATCTCACTATCTCATCTCCACTTTTCAACTCCAGTTGTCATTTTCAGTTGAAATCTGACAGTTACATAACTGGGTGTGTATATCCCACTGACAGCTGCTACTATTCTTACACTTACTCATTCGTCTATGATGCAGCAGATACAAAGAGATTTGTCCTCTTGGAAGCGGCCACATACTCTCTGATGGGGAAGAGGGAATGTGGTCAAGATAATTGTTCTCTCCAAGTGGGAAAATAACTACTTTAACATAAACAGTGAATCAGTTATTATATACTCAGTGTTACGTCCTCTTCAGACAATTCCCGGACCCTATTTATATATGTTATGTGTGTTTAACTTGTATGATAGGCAGTTTTCCCTGTTTGCTTCCATATTTAAGAACAATCACAGCAGTGCGTTCCTCTTCTTACCAGTTTCTCGTCAGTTCATTGAAGGCTTGGTGCAGTCTAACATCTGTGTTCTCTCTTTGAACATCACCTATATCCAGTTGTTGGATTATTCTGGCGATATTAGCAGATATCATCATCATCATCATCATCATCAACATTTATTTATATAGCGCCAGCAAATTCCGTAGTGCTTTACAATTGGGAACAAACATTAATAAGACAATACTGGGTAATACATACAGACAGAGAGGTAAGATACACAATTTCTTCTCCTTTGAATTCTTTATGCTCCACAGTTTCTTTGAACACTTGTTCTTGACAAAATCTACACCCAATCATGCCACGTTGCCAATTTATTCTGACAGGAAGGACTCTCTGATCTTCCATTGCAGTCAGAATGTTCGGCAGAGGAGATGGGTCATGAACAGTGGGTGAATATATTTAGATCAGTTAAAATCAGTTCATGTAATTTGTCTATAATAAAGACTAACTGCAAAATTATCCTAAATTGGCACCGGACTCCAGATAATACTAAGTGGACATACCTCAGCCTTAGGGGTCTATTTGTTAATAGAATGAGGTAACTGCTCTGGGACCCCTGGGGTTGACCCCCTTCTTCCACAAAGTCTTTTACTATTTAATGGCTGCTTTGTGCAGCCGGCAAAAGGAGGAAGTGATGTGCTCAAGCACATAATGCTTTCACCAGGGAGAGATCCAGCGAATCCGGAGAGGCTTCAACTGGATCCCATTGTAAATGACCAGTAATGCAGCTTAGGAAATTGATTAGTGCTGCTGTCCCATAGATGTCCCCATTGATGTCCCCATAGATGTCTAAGGGGCAAGCGTTAAGCTCCAGTTTTGGGCTTAAGGTTCGGAAGAATCTCTGGTTTTTTAGGGGTTACCCCTTTTTTAAATAGCAAAAATCGCTGAAAGAGATGTTTGCTGTCGTTTACGTGACATTTTGGCTTTTCACCACTTAGAATAGAACCCTTAGGTCAGTTTGCTGGAGATATCAAGGTCCTGACTGTTCTCTATATATCTGGTGGAGGTGGACTGTAATACCGACTTTTGGAAGCTGGAACATAAATACGTAAAAGTGTTTGCGGAATGTTTTCAGTTTTTCTTCTTCATTTCAGCGTTCTCCCCATTCCCACGTATAAGGCTTCTTTGTTTATCTTGTTAATGTGCTTCTTACTCTGATACAACTCCACCAACAAAGACCTGAGATTAGGAGGTCGGTCACCTTGAATAGGTCGTACAGAAATGTTTGAGGATCGCTATCATAAATGGTCTGACCAATATAAATGAAATACTTGGTTACATGACGACCTTGGCTTGAATTTACCAATGCAAACAAATATATGGATATTATGCCTGTCAATAGTGTTGTTCCCAGCACTTCAATGATGTGCTTTAAAAGGATTGATGACCATGTCTATCTGTACTCATGTCCTTGGCTGTTTGACCTTCCCAACCTTTCCTCTCTCTATCCGACATTCTCGTCCTTCTGTCGTCTTCGTCTTGTCCCCGTCACTTACTGTACCCACGTTTCTTCTGGATTTCCATTGGTATTATGTACAATTTGTCATTATGACGACATATTTTACTGTTTGAAATTTGTACTCTTTATATTCATCTTACTGCATTTAACAAACTCTTTGTATACCTGTTGTTTTCGGTTTTTCATTGTCCTGCTTCATTACTACAATAAAACAGACAATTAAAAAAAGGAAATTGTGTGTGTTTTTTCTGTTTAACAATGACATAATTTACAGTGAAAAAAAATCCCTTCTCATAATATCAATATCACCCTTCTTATGTGTTTGCATGTGACCCTGCGTTCAGCTGTCTGTTAATGCCCATGTTGAACGGGCTGCCTGTAGCTAAACGGAATTCAGATCACATCCCCTCTTCCATTACCAGGCGGCTATTTTTAGCTGCAGCAGGTTAAAAATACGCCTTCCAATCTCTCCTGAATTTATTGAACAGCTTTGTCGTTCAGGAGGAATTGCTCTGCTGAGTGGTCAGACGCGAATAATCAAATAAGTGCTGCATTATTTATATCCCTGCGTGGCTTAGCAGTGTCTATTTTTAGCTGCAGCTTGATGTTGCTGTCAGCGTGATATTGTACAAAGGAGAGACTGCAGTTCTATCGCTCAGTGACTTGGCGAGACACACGAATGGACATGACAATTATCTTGCACAGATTGAACTGAGACGCGGCTATATGAAGAGTTAAATTCTGAGCGCTGGCTGTAGAAAGATATTTTCTGCTTCTCCTGCCAGTGTTCTTCTTGGTGTTATCCGTATCACCGGGACCCCAGATTTTATAAGTGTGTATAATTCCCTAATTAGATGTGATCTGTTCTGCAGTTCAGATGCTGCAGTCTTTCTTCTCAATGTATTCACCTAGGTTGACTGGCTCACTCTCAGCCTCTGAACGCAGCAGACAATATTTAGCAGACAGTGGTCCACAGACGGCGTTTGGGTGCAAACATGGGGAGAAGACTGAGTGCGCTGCTATGTATGCCGCACTAATTAGTCTATTTGTGTATCTGTAAGTGTGAAATCCACACGTATTGCTTTAAGTCATGTCAAAGTCGAATAATTGGATGAAAAAGTATATTGATTAATAGTTTTACTGTGCAATTGCGATCAGTACGCCACGTGTCATGACGCAATAGCGCGATAAATAACGCACGCATACACTTACACTTTCACTTATATATACTTCATATTTATAATAGTTCCAATCCACAGTCGTTTATGAACAAATGTAGCAGAGTTTATGGTGAAATATTATAATGTTATTCACACGTTAGTGAGATCTAAGGTTCAGGTCACTGGAAACATGCCAGGTCTGGTATCATTCTATTCCCCTATTTATCTGCAGACGTCCGCTTCAATCGCCCAAAGGATCGCCCTTTTCGTATGCAAGTTATAGATTATAGGGAATAAATGATCAGGATGGTATTGTCTGTGTAATGTAAATTGAAAAATTATAAAAGCCATTGCATAGAGAGTTTGAGAACGACATTTATTTTATGATTTCCTACTATTAATCGATATTTCTAGATTGCTGAAGACAATAAATAAAATGAAGCATTTGAATAAAAATACAATTTGTATCAGCAATTAATAATTTAATTCCTAGTTAGTCAAAGAAGTATTTTATTTATTTGTTGTTTAATGCAAATGTAAACATTGTTGGTGGAGGGGGGGCTGTTTAAGGAAGTCATATTTTAACTTAAGTTCTTTTTTGCGCACCGCGTATTAGCCTGGCATGGAAGACGTGGGGGCACTACCAGTGCTTTAACCTAGGGTGGCCTAAACCCTTAATCGAGCCCTGTGTCGATCCATCTAAAACAAACGCAGTAACCTGACGTCCGTGGACAAAATCTAGTTTATGTCCAATGCAGTAACATTCATAGGGAGCCAACTGTAGGAGATCCGGCTGTTTGGCGATAATATCAAGTGACCAGATCCCTTCCGGTCTGTTAATGCGCACAATCCGCTAGGAGCCTCTTGGTCATCTTCCGACTGCCTTCATAGACGTCCTCCCAACTTCAATAGCATCATTATCGACACGGTGGTTGTTTCCTGGTGGTACGAGCTGCGGTATCGGACCAGTTGCCCGATTTTGTCTGTGATATTGTAGCGTGTGTGGGCAACATAATAACTGTACTTTGCGCTGAGGCTGTGCTCAGAGAGGTCATGTGAATTTATGTATTTGTTTGGGTAGCACAGTGGCTCAGTGGTTAGCACTTCTGCCTCACAGCACTGGGGTCATAAGTTCAATTCCCGACCATGGCCTTATCTGTGAGGAGTTTGTATGTTCTCCCCGTGTTTTTTGTGGGTTTCCTCCGGGTGCTCCAGTTTCCTTCCACACTAACTAGGTTAATTGGCTGCTATGAAAATTGACCCTAGTCTGTGTCTGTGCGTGTGTGTGTGTGTGTGTTAGGGAATTTAGACTGTAAGCTCCAATGGGGCAGGGACTGATGTGAGTGAGTTCTCTGTACAGCGCTGCGGAATCAGTGGCGCTATATAAATAAATGGTGATGATAATGATGAGTCGTTTATTCGATTATTTTTTTAACGAACATTACACAATAAAATCTGATTTTCCAGGAGATTGGCCGCATTATTGCGCGCCACTGCTTTAAAGAACTATACCTTCTGCAAATGGAACATATGTTATGTTTTGTCTGTTCGGGGTGTAATGTATAACTGGCAGGTCCACTTGAAGTAGAATACTTACATTTTTGTGGACAATTTTCAAGTCATCACCCAGTAAATATATTAATTTTAGAACCCAAATAGAGTTAAAAAATTTATATTTGCTCTTTCAGTTTATATTTTATAATATGATGACATTTCTCCCAAACTATCCATTACCATCTCACGCCTAAACATACTCTATTTTTGGTGAATTTTTATGTTTCCCGAGGATTGCATCAGCCCCAGCCCCACACCGCTCTCCGCTTCTGAAACATATTTTTTAATCAGATATTTTTTCCATCCAGCACAAATGGTAATTTGCAAGGACACAGAGGCACAGATGGTTGGATGGGGGATGGCATGTTCTGCTATTTTGCTCTGGTTTTAATGTTAAATCGATCAGCTGATTTTGTGCGCTGTGTGAATATCCCATTACAAGCCTTCATTAAAACGCAAAGCTCACTGCATAATCAATTCTAGTTCTGGAGAAATGAAAAGAAGACCTGTTGTCTTTTCATTTTCCTAATCGAGCTAGTAAGTGTGACGTTATTTTGCAGTACTATGTTATAACATAAATCACAAGTTATGATTAAGGAAAACACAATGACAATCAAGGAGTAATAAGCCAAATCCTACATGACATAATCGTTTGTTGGCTACAAGAACGATGGAAATGGAAATTATATTTTGTTTTTGCTTTTGAATTCTTTTGTACTGACAGAATGGTAAGAGTAACTCCAGTCCTATTATTATTATTATTATTATTATTATTATTATTATTATTATTATTATTATTTTGGTAGATTTGTAAGGTGCCACAGTGCTCCACAGTGCCGTGCATTAGGGAAAACAGAACGTAGATAAATAGACAAAATAAACGCAGACATGAAATCAGAGGGTATGAAGGACTCTGCTCATTAGAGAGCTTACATTCTAAGTGGAAGAGGGCACAGCTGAAACGAAGCACGAGTGTGGCTCAGAGTGGAGATTGGGATAGTTGTGATGGTGCATCAGTGTGAATAATGTTATCGAGGATAAGGTCACCTCTAAAAAAGAGATGGGTTTTCAAAGAGCATCTAAAGATTTGAAGATTGTGGGAAAGTCTGATTGAGCATGGTAAGGAATTCCATAAGTGGGGAGCAGCACGGGAGAAGTCTTGTAGACGGGAGTGAGAGGTGGTTACCAGAGACGAAACAAGGTGCAGGTCAGAGGTAGATCTAAGAGGGCAGGAGGGAGAGTATTTTGATATGAGATTTGAGGTGTATGTAGGGGTGGTGTTGAGGGCGTTGTAGGTAAGGATGAGTTATTTGAATTGGATTCAGGACGACACAGGAAGCCAGTGTAGGATTTGCAAAGTGGTGCAGCACATGTGGAGCGATGAGAGAGTTATATCAGTCCTACCAGAATCTAGCTTCTTATTAAAGTTACCAAAAAGTCATCCAGTTGGCCCTGAACTTACCAGGGCCTTTACAGCAAATAGACACATAGATATATATTAGTAGGGAAATGAGATTTTGCTGACTTCTTATTTGACAAATTAACTTATCTAGTACATGCTTCTGATTATCCACTTCTTTAGATTGTAAGCTGTTCAGAATAATCGCCTTGTTTTTGTTGAGTCTCCCAAGTTTGTGTAAATGTTAAACTGTAATTGTTATAATGGCCGATTTGTTCTACTTTGTGCAGACACAGGGATTTTGGTACTTTATAAATCAGTAATAATTTTTTGGGGACATGTGTCATATCTAGAACATTATTACTCGAGGGGCCTTGAATACCCAAGTCTTTCACTGGTGACATTCAAGCATAGAGACTTTGAAAGTTTGTTGGGTTATTTCCCGTAGACATACCAGACACTACATTTACACTACCAGACAGGTGACCTGCAGCCAATCAGGGACATCAGCAAAGCGTGAATGGCTCCGCCTGCTGGGATTGGTTTACATCTTGGCGAGATTGCCAGGGGTAGAAGACCGGCTATTTTGCTAGTTGTTGGTGTTTTCACAAAGTAAACGTCAACACGTCTCTCTTTAACGTCCTCATGTAACTTCTTTATTTTCTTTCTCCTCTGTTTTTCATTCCCGTTCTTTGCAGCCTATATCTCTTCCCAAGAAACTTAAAAGCAAAAACAGAAATACTGTGGTACTGCTATAGAAAATATTTTTTGGGAAAAGTGATAATGTTCCCATCCACTTATTTTGAGGGTGACACAAGACTTCTGAAAACTGAAATCACCTTCAAATCAATATAGTCACAGTAGTCAACATCAGCAGAATGTGGAATTTATTCCTGAAAGCCATGTCAGAGCTTATGGACAATAACGTTTTATTAGCAGATTTATGACCAACGTGTTTCTTGGGATAGTTATCACTTTGTCATCACCACAATGTCCATAAAAATACAAAGATTGATGTACGCATAAAAAGCCTTTAGTAGTAGTAGTTTTTTTAAAAAAAAAAAAATTGAATGCCTTTCTCCGGTTAAACACAATTATAGGATTGTCTGATGAATGAACAGTTTTATTCTCAGTGTAAGTGTTACGTTAAATAGAAGATTTTGTGTGGGACTGGTGGTGGCAGCGATGTTGTGAGTAGAACCCAGAGTTTATGAGAATTAAGTTTATCCAGTAAGTTGAGAAAGTTGGAAACTTTTTCCAGTTGAACCAAACCCAACACTGGATCTTCTAATTGAATCCCGAAAGCAGCTGCTTTGGAATTTGCATTATTCAGACAATGCACAATTAAACAAATTGGGCCAAATTTAACCGTGCCTTGATGCACCCAGACTATGCCCATTCAGTATGAGGCTACACCCATTTTTCCAGTTTGCCACAAACCCTTTGGCTTCCAATAAAAAAGACTGTTTGGAGATATGTCATTTGTACTTGATTATCAATAGGTTCCATTAATTAGAGTTTGCTCACAAATTTGATTTTATAAGTCTAACTCGCCCCACCTCTGCTTCTGGTGTCTCTTCTGCAACATGCTTCTTCACTGTTAGTGCAGCTCCAGCAATTCTCAGTGTACCCTGTCATTTCATTGATCAATTAGCAGCCAGAGGTGTCTATTGTCCCACAATTCAGCAGGTGTAGGCGGAGGGAGCCACCTTTCCTTCCACAAGCTCTCGGGCTGCAGTGGGAGTGCAGGAAGCAGTGGTGTGAGCGGGCCACCAGTGGTATGTTGCCCCACAGTACTGCATTCACCCGACCTAAGAAAATTAATCAGTAAATCATTAGTACAATCTCACTATCTATACTCATGATACCAAACTCACTACGAATTGCACTAAAAATGCATGAATGCCAGCCTCTCGGGCAATGCTGTGACTTCTAGTAACACAGCATCAGGTTACTTAAGCTTGATGTAAATCCACAACTTTGTCGATGGCAACCTAATATCTCCCACAAGCTCTACCGCCGTATCCTCTGCTTTATAGGTCAGCTTCCTTGGACTATAGTAACTAGCATGTGACTTAGCAGACCTTTCCCATAGGTCATTGAGACCTCAAATTCTGGATCACCAATTTAGCAGACGTTCCCACGTGAAGTTATCTTGCACTAGAAGTCTTCCTGCAGAAGTTCTATCTGATGATCAGTTTACTAAACGGTGCACTTTTGAGAATTAATAATTTTCCAGCACTTTGTAATATCCTGAGAACTGCTGATCTGTTTAATTCCTGTCCAGCCGGATAACAATTCTCGCCATGACATCATCGCCTACGTACAGGCATGGGAAACCTGACTCCGGCGTTTATTAATTACCTTGTTTAGATGAAAAGTGAACACAGTTATCTATCGTGTTTCATTGTCTCTGCCTTAACTGACGCTGGTGTATGAGGAGATATATGGGGAAGAAATTGAATTATATTTAGATGTAGCCTTGTCATCAGTTGTTGTCTCCATACACTGTAATTTTTGTGCATACCTGACATTGTCATAGTCGGTGCATGCTGAATACTGATATATCATACTCTGTATATAGATCTGAATGAGATTACTGATGGCCTGAAATGCTCAGACCCCATTTCATGGGGCTTTGATATTCCTATAATTTAGGATCAGGTTGGATTTCTTCTTTACAGAATGTTACAGTTTGTAAAATGTTTACACACATTGGACCATTACAATTTCAAAGTTGTCTGTAGCGCTCTAACTCATTAATGTTTGGCACAATGTTATGGGATTCTATAAGGGCGCTTATTAAGTGCATGGTGCACTGTGCTGCAGAACGCACCCGCCACTGCTCAGGATACTTGCCTGCTTGTGAAATGGACGGGGCTGTGATAACGCAATTTGCTGCAAACCATGGCTGCGAATTGCGAAACGCTTGGTCACACACCCTGCACTTGCCCCTTGGAAATTCACCAGCGGGATCTTCCGGAGGGGAGGCATAGATAAGGGCTTCAGAAATCCACATGGGCAGTATCATTAGGTGACTAGTTGGCACTGCAGTGTAATCATCATCATCACAATTTATTTATATAGCGCCACTGATTCCGCAGCGTTGTACAGAGAACTTACTCACATTAGTCCCTAATCCATGGGAGCTTACAGTCTAAATTCCCTAACATACACAGACACACAGACAGACTAGGGTCAATTTGTTATCAGCCAATTAACCTACTAGTATGTTTTTGGAGTGTGGGAGGAAACCGGAGCACCTGGAGGAAACCCACGCAAACATGGGGAGTACATGCAAACTACACACAGATAATTCCATGGTCGGGAATTGAACTCATGACCCCAGTGCTGTGAGGCAGAAGTGCTAACCACTAAGCCACCGTGCTGCCCCGTGTGTAATCACATAAGTTCTGGGTATATAGAGGGTGGGATGCCCTGGAGACAGTGGGTCATGGGATGGGATGTATCTGCCAGATCCAAACAATTATGTTTATTTATTTATTCTTAAATCGATGACTTGAAAGGAAAACAAACACATCAGTTTTGTTTATGATATATTACACATTCTGTGGAATTGTAAGGCTGGGACGGGGAAATACAAAAAAAAATGAAATAATATCTATTTCTAAAAATCAGAATATACACTTAAATAGCGGACTCACACATTGTCATTTGTTTTTAAAATGTTAAAAAAAAAAAAGAGTAAAAGTTACAGTTAAAGCTAATTCTATTTTGTCATTCTTCATTTAAGTATAATGAACTGACTTTGCTCATTTTTCTCCGTAACCTAGTTTTCAGACGTTTTCCCAGTTGTTAAGTACGCGGACCATATAACAAGGACACTGTCAGACTTGCCGGAGGCCCCAGTTCCAATCCCAGCGTTCTTTTTATCCCAGGGTTCATGTTACAAAAAGTAAATTGTAGCCTCATTTGGTTTGGGAAACTGGGCCAGAGAAATGATATGTTCAACACTGTGTAAAATTGTTCTAGATGGAAAGTATGAAATAAAAAGCAAAAAGAGAAGAAACTAAAACAAAAAGTTATTCTTGATCAATGGTTTTTCAACCATCACGGGGTAGATTAATTAAACTTTCTAAAAAGAAAAAGTGGAGGTGTTGCCCATAGCAACCAATCAGATTATAGCTATCATTTACTAGATCAGTGATGGGCAACAGACGTTCTTAGGCCTCATGTGGCCCTCCAAGCCTTCACCTGCGGGCCCCCAGCTCCTTCCTGCTTTATTGTTAGATTTGTTTTTTATAGCTTGTAAAATTTGTATAAAATTCCCGCTGATGTTATTACATATAGGAGTCTCTTCCTTTGATTAAATTGATTAAACCTTTTTACTGAGAGTAGGGGTAATGTGCGGCCCCCCAAGTGTATCATATTGCCCATTACTGTTCTAGAATGTATTGGATAAATGAGATCTAGAATCTGATTGGTTGCTATGGGCGACACCTCCACTTTGTGTTTAGCAGATAATAGGTGAAGTGGAGGTGAAGTCCTTGCCTGGGTTTACCTTTGTGTTACCAGGAAGGCACCTTATATCCAATATCATCCGGGTCACTAGCCAAGAGTACGACAGGGTGCAGAAATGAGGAATACGGAAGCTGAACCTTGATACTCTGGCCCAGAATAGATGCAGGAACTCCCTCATTGGTGTCAGGGAAGGCGCCTGACAGTATGTTCTCCCCATGTTTGAGTGGGTTTCCTCCAGGTGCTCCGGGTTCCTCCCACACACTAAAAACATACTAGTAAGTTAATTGGCTGCTATCAAATTGACTCTAGTTTCTCTCTCTCTCTCTCAGTCTGTATGTGTATGTTAGGGAATTTAGATTGTAAGCTCCAATGGGGCAGGGACTGATGTGAGTGAGTTCTCTGTACAGCGCTGCAGAATTAGTGGCGCTATATAAATAGCTGATGATGATGATGATGATTGTCCTGCCATATAACCTGCATTCTGCCAGGCGTCAGTTGATGGGTCGTATGACACACATTGACACGATGCAGACACATCTGGTGCTTTAGACCCTACACTCCTCCAGATCAGTCAATGCTTTATATAAATTCATGGGTAAAATAGTTATTTTTAATGCTATTACCTTAATCTATTATTAGGAGATTCTTGAACATCATATTATATTAAGGTAAATATAAAACTGGCTTCTTAAGGTTACGCAAACTTTCTCCCACCTTTGTATGATACAATATTTAGTGACTTCTGGGTCAGGATGATGTGTTTTCATTGATAGTAAAAAAAAGATACTTCTGATACTCAAATATACACTAAAGACATATTTATCTCAGCAGCATTGTCGCACAGTGGTTAGCATCTCCGCCTCACAGTACTGGAGTTGGCAGTATTGGTCCCAAACCTTTCCCTTATCTGAGTGGAGATTCAGTTCTCTTCTGTTCATTCAGTGTCCATATTTATTTTCATTATCATCATCTATTTATAAAACGCTGACATGATGAAATTACAGGAAACAGAAGGTGAAATTGACCCTGCCCATATGAGCTTACAATCTAAGAGGTATGGGGAAGATTTCACACACAAGGTAGTGAAATGACGATGGGCGCTCTTGGAACAGGTCCTCTGATTATTCTAAAATAAGAGTGGAATTGGGACACCGAAAAGACGGTAGAGTAACACAGACTTGTCAGGAAGATGTGTCTTGTTACAGTTAAGCATTACTTCTGTCTAGATGACATGTTAGATTGTATAACATATGTTGTTTTGTTAGTGAAATAGTCTCTCGGGGAAAAGAAAGCAGAATAAAAAATGTAAGCCCAGGAACAATGCGTCTCCTGATAATTCCGGAGCCAGCGGAAGCAGAAATAGTGTTTGTCGTCAGTCTGCAATCTTTGGGCATAATTGTCATGAAAACGTTTTCCACCTTAAGATTCACCTATTGTGTTGTACACGTGCCCCTGCGACGTTTACAGATACATTGGTTTTACTTTCTGTTTTCCTTTGATGCTTGTCAGCCATGTCTTTATATCAGATCATATTTATTTGTGTCACCCAGAAATATAACGGACAACTGCTGTCGTATCCCACTGCAACAGGGAATAAACAACTTTGTCTTAAGAGATAATTAAATGACTAAACTGTACAGAAGATAGAAAAAATAAGCAGTGTAATTAGTAAAAGTTTAGGTATGGACTGTACATGCCAATAAATTAAATCGTTTGAAGGTGAAATACCCCCTTTAAAATCAGAATAATCTGTTGTACCCTAATACTCTACTGTAGTGTTGTATAATAGGATGAGTCCCTGGCAAATATTTTACTTTACCCTTTTCTCTGCAGACACTGGAAGGGATTTTGAATTTCAAATACTCTGGAGGACCGGGTCACGCAGACGGATATTACAGGAACCTATCGCTCGGCCTTCACGTGGACGTAGAACCATCAGTGTTCTTCACCCGTGTCAGTACTCTTCCTGCAACCAGGTGAGTCTCTTCTACCCACTACCCGCACTTTTCCTGTTACCCCCCACTTCCAGCTATAGATTAGATATTTAAAGTGAACACGTGAAAGTCCAAAAGTAGAAAATAATTCCAGAGTTGTGGCCCCTAGTGTTTTTCACCTAATATCCTAATCCTTTGTGTTGTTAAAGCAGCAATCCCTTTTTCCTTGGTTTGTTTCTTCAGACTGCTATTAATGATTTCAAATTTTTTAGAGTTTCCAAAGTCACATATCTCATGATGTAATGAGCAGAGAGGTGTTGGAACGCCCCTCTAAGCTCTCTCTGCACTGTGCGCTGTTAAATCCTTCCTCTCGTTCGCCGTCCACTGCCATCATATGTCATGCTTACATGCTTAAAGCCTGTGAGTGTGACTGGCATTCATAATGGACTCCCCTATGTTTTGCGCCTTGTTGATAGCCAACAGGTTGGGTCCCATTAACCCCAGATTAGAACTCTTGGATTAAGTAGTCTTTGTGTCGGGTAGAGAAGCTCCAGATAACACAAGAATAGTCTTTAACATCTTGCAACATAAAAGCCGAGCCAGTAGTATTACACCCCCTAGATGCAGAGAGAGCTTCGGACAGACTACACAGAGAATACATGAAATGCATCTTAACTTTACGGAACGCTTCCTGCATCCATTCTCATTTCATGTAGAGGTCTGTCGGCAAGTGTATTTAGTAACGTGCACCTATCATCCAGCTTCAAGATTAATCAATGAGACGTGACACGACTGCCCCCCTTACTCCTTGTTCTGGCCGTCAGACATTTATCTGAAGGTTTTGGGCTATCCAATGCCATTTGTGGAGCCAAAATCCCAGAAACGCATCATGAATTATGTCTTTTTATTGTTTACTTCCTACTTACAAATAGCTTATTTTTCATGGCAAAAGCAGTGGAGGAGGAGGGGGGGTTGATAGAGGGGTATGAAAGTGTGAGAAATATTGATTTAGGGTGTACTTAAAACGCCTAGGATAGCATACAATCTTAGTATGGCCTACTGCGGCAATCATAGGTTTCATGGATCCTTTAGAATATGGAATATCTGTAACTCAATGCTGAAAGGGTATGACCTCGACTGACCTCTGTCACAGTTTCATATGCAAATATCTTGCAGTTTGTGCTGTGTAATCCTCTAATAAAGTCATAAAAACATGTTAAACGATATTTCCTAATTAAACAGGCTGTTGATGGGTTATATGTGCCATAATTGTGTTCACCTTTTCTAGCTATTAACATTGAAATTATCAATTTTCCTCCAATTCCCAATTAATAAACGATCCACAGGCTTCACGTCATAAACATGGGATGTGTTCCACCGTTTCATTAGCTGAACGCAGGATAAAATGTTCACATTATGAGGAATTATCCAATTGTTAGATTGTTTCTTCCATAAAGTATAACACAACTAAGTCCAAACTCCGGCGTCATAATGCCGCCACATTCATTAAGCTGCTGCACAATTCAAGTAGTTTTGCAGAGTGGAAATTCCTTGCGCTTCGCTGCGCAGTAAGGATGGAACTTTCTTAATTAAATCTCTTTTCTACACTGCTCCCCAAAACGATGGGCATAGATGTGCCCGCTATGTACGTTGCAGGGAACGTCCTCACTCCACCCAATTTATTTCTTCCCTCTGACTGTGCAGTCGTCTGCTCTGGCGCCACTTCATCTTGCTGCACAAACCAATGTACAGTGGCTGAAATTTAGGCACATTTGCACAACTATAGGTGCCAGAGCTGGTATTGTGCTTTGTAATTAACCTCCACTTAATTCACAAAGGCTATTATTAGCAGCTTAAGACATTTGAGCAGTATCTTCAGTTCACCAACACTTTACGTACGGATTACTCTTTACACAACCTTATTGCATTTTCCTAAAAGCTGTAAGGGTTTTGGTTATCTCTGTGCATAGGGGTTTCTTCATGCCATTGCCTTTTTTTTGGGTAATGTGGGCCCTGGCTCTGATTTTGCATTACGACTTTGAATCATCGTTAAACAACACTGTGTATGCAGGTCAGAAAGCTTAGAATGCAGTTGTTTCAGTTACTGTGACATCACTGGTCCCTGACCATTAATCATACACCCCACACAAGGTGTTTCTGCAAAGCTGTCAGTCATCTCTTTGCTTTCACTTTAAAAGTCCTCTACACTCTCCAGTGTGGTGCAGCCACATCCCCAGAGAGGTGTTACTCTGCCCCGCTATTTAGAGACACAGCCCGCACAGCAAACTCTGTCCTCTTTTTGGAGTTTTGAGAACTGTACACAGTACTCAAGGTGATGTCTTTCCTAGTCTTCTCTTCCTGCTACTAATATCTGTTCCTACACCTCCAAGTATCCCACTGCTGACCACAATGCTCGCCGACCTTCATATCATGTGACGTTAGAACGCCAGTATCACTTTCTCTGTCACTATTGACCTTACACCGACATTTATTCTGTATTCTGCTTTCATATTTTACATTCCGATATATCATATCTATGATTCCAGACTTTAGTCCATTCCTCTAAGTACTTTGAATCACTATGCATTTGATTTACACTTCTGGGGTATCAACCCTGATGCAAATATTTGTATCAGCAAAAAGACACATAGAAATATCACTAATGAATACATTAAATAAAACAGAACCCAGGACTGACCCCTGCTCTGAGGTTTTCCACTGGTTATCGACACACCCTCTGAGCTACAACACTGTCTCCTGTCTACTACACAAATCTTTATCCATTCTACTATCTGCGAGTCAAATACAACGGATTTTCAGCTCTGAATTAATTATTGTGGATTACCATAACAAATCTTTAGAAGTTCCATCCACTGAAGATCCTAATGATTTGGTTCTGCCAGTACAATGGCTGCTTGAGTTGTGTCTACTATTAAGTTAACAACATGTAAAGCAAATTCACGTTCAGAGCAGTAAAGTCTTTGCAGAAAGGCAGAGAATTTTAGTAATGTTTGTGTGGCCAATTGAAAGTGTCATTTGTTCTTCTGTAAGATATATATCACCCACTCAAGTGGGTGACCGCTACTTAAAAAGGGTCGTAGTAAAGATCCACCATGCCTTTCAGCGATTCATCCAGTGTTTCTTTGTGTTTAATGAGAAATTATTTTTCCATCTCTTTCTCCATTTACGTGATCAGGAGCATTTTCTGCTGAGCGGCTTTTTTTTCCTATTACAACCCTCAGACGGTTTCGGCTGAGTAAGCAGGACGACGCCATTTCCCCGCAATACTGTGTTTTATCCTGTTGAGTAAATTGCTTCTA